>NW_019174481.1:1494278-1705831 GCF_002260705.1 Seriola dumerili
CCCACCCCCACCCACCCCCACTAATGTACGTCAGTGTGTTCACTAGTGCAGAGAAGCAGAAAAAGAGTGTGACATAAGGAAACAGAGAGAAAGAGAAATAAGGAAGTATCTTAATTCAACAAATGTTTATCTGATCACAAAGAAACACAAAGGGGTTATCTTGACAGGTGAACAGTCAACACTTTACACACCTGGTGGGAAAATACACTAAGACTAAGAAGAAGACTGTAAATATCTTGAAGTTGATTAGTGACTTGCTCACAGCAAAAATTAACTGTTTCCTCTTAGAGTAAATCATTTGCATAGTGTTTCTCTACACTGCTTCAAAGTCAGAAAATATCTGCTTTGTTATTTTGACATTTAATATACTGATGTATTTTATTCATGTTTTTTTTTTTTTAAACAAAGAATATATTTTCAGAAGAAATGTAATTTATATATATATTTATGAGCTTTGTTTAAATATTGGTAAAACATATTTTTATATATAATAACACAGATCAGATAAATATCGAGTTACAGAAAAAGTGAATTCATTCATGTGCTGTATGTAAATCCTTTTGTAGTTTAACATTCGTAAAATTGTTGACAGTACACAGATGTGTACACAACATTTTTGCTTTTATTACTTTTATTACTTTAGAACTGTTTACTTGGTTGTGCCATTTCAGCTGTTTTTTTAAGTGTATTTTTGTGCATATATTTTACTTTTTTTAAGTGCAGGATCATACATAACCTCTCCCCAAGGATCAGTAACATCTTATCTGATCTGTAATTTTCTTTTTAAATCAGATTATGAGGAAAAAGGAACCAGTCACAGAAAAAGACACGTACTTCCCATTTACTGATTATCAGAAAAATAAGTGACGCGTTACCATATATGCAAGGTGCGATATTGATACCTCCATTGAAAAGGGTGACTACTGTATGAGAGAGAATCTGATAAGACGCCGTGGTGTCACTGTGTCGCTGTGGAGTAACCTCTGGGGAACCAGCGGTGTGATGGACATTCACAGAAAGTCCAACCCTGAAACCACTTTATCGCCCTTTTTGTCTTCTGGTACAAACAGCCCTCACAGCTGATTATGTGTCTTCATAGTTTACAACTATGGTATAATCTTCTCACCTATCAAAACAAAAGGCCTCAACAGATACACAAACACACACACTGACACACACCTCATCAAGGCCAGTTTGACAGCTCCTTCACAATGCACCATGGAGCTGTGTTGGCATGGGCCAGCTTGAGGGATGGGCCGCAGCGAGGTTTATGACTGTGCTGACGTCAATGACATAATTCAAATACTTAACCAGGCTGCACGCTTCCAGCCCTGCAGATCCTCTCCTCTGGCTGCGAGCCTGGAAAACCTGACATGGATTGCTGCTGCGGAGCAGAGTAGCTGTTGCAGACAGGAGTGGAGCGGACTGGCCAGACTGAAAATGACCGCTCAAATTTGTTCTGGGCGTCAGTCTGGCCTGCTGTCTGTCTCCGTGTCCATTCACTCGTCTGGTTATTTGTATTTTAAATGTGAGCGAATAGACTTCCTCATATTTTGAAAGACGCAATGAAAAAAAACTGTCTCACACACAAACACTCTGTGCTTGAATAAATAAATAAAAAACTTCAACAATGCTACCACAATGTTGTCAGACAGCATATCGTTAAACATTTGCATTGGATCCAGTATTGATCCAAGTGTTAAAGTATCTTTACAACTAGACAAAATCGTCAAAGCTAATTTAACTTATATACTTTAATTACAGCAGGTTTGGTCGCAACTGAACTGAAATTAGACTTCAGACACCATCGCTTCACTTTGTCCTTGCAGCTGGCATCTGTATTTTATGATACACTTCTGTGTGTGCACACTCACACTTACACAGTACAACGACTGACTAGACTGCAACACTCCTAGACTGATTTAAAACTGATTACTCCTTGTTATTTGTCATCAGAGTGCATATTACCGGTAATTGACACATGCTTTTCTCTGTCTTTATGCTGTTGGAATATCCTTTTAGTCCTTCATTATTTCTCTTTCAGAACATGTTTACAAAATGAGACAATAGATGAATGAGTAACGCTTATTGTGCAGGGCCCCACACCCTGGCCTGTTTACGCACAAAGTCACATGTTTTAAAGGCAGAGAATGTGTATGTATGAATACAGCTGTCTGACACACTGAGTTCATTTTGCACAGTTTGAACTGTATCAGATTCACAGGAAGCGGCTCGCTGAGCAGCTGACACATGCATCCCATGAAGAAAGACAAGCAGGGTGAAAATAAATAAGAGGAAAAATAATTCATTGATAAAAAATAACCTAATAAAAACATCATAGCAAGTGTATGATGATTTAACCCCTAGGCACAATGTCTCTGTCAGGGCAGTTGCTGCTCCTAATAACATACTGTGCATAGTACATCCTATGAATTTGAAAGGGATCCACAGTGCAATAAATCCTACAGCAATAGATGTAGATATTGTTTAGAGGAACAGCTGAACATTTTGTGAAATATACTTGCCGAGAGTTAAATGAGAAGGTCGATACTCCGCTCGAAACTGTCCGTTAAAAAAAAGAAGTCGACAGCTGGCAGCCATTTAGCTTAGCTTAGCATAAAGACTGGAAACAAGGGGAAACAGCTAGCCTGGCTCTGCCCAAGTGTAACCGAATCTGTCAACCTGAACTTCTTGAAAACAAAATCCAACAAAAACCAAAGTGCAATCCCAAAAATGTATATTTTTATGGGGGTTATTTACCTGACTTGACCTAGAAATAGTCCGGCACAGAAACAAAACAAACAGCCATAACAAAAACATCAACTTCTCATTTTTAATCTTCTGCTTATGTACAAATTAAACATATGAGATATAATGTGAAAAAAGGAGATTTTTGTTACCTTTGGACAAAGCCAGACTAGCTAGCTCCTTTTTCTCTATTTTCATATGGTGAGTCAAACTGACAGGATAAATAAACCGGCCTTATCTGGCCCCCACGCTCTACTTTGGATAGCGATGCATTAAACATTCATTTCTGGCCATTGTGTAAACAATAATTTGTAAAGGCCAGTCAAGGGGAACTTTCACTATGAGAACATGATGAGGTTTTACATCCCGCCTCTTGGTCAAATGACTAACCAAGTCCCCTAGAGTCCCAACCATCTGCGACAATATTCAGCTAGCAATAACGGTCACAGATTATTTACCAGCGCTTGACGGTTAAGGACGTCATAATCAAGCATTTTCTTCAAAAGTGCTATTTATCAGTGGTAATATAAAGCAAAGCCTATAATCTGAATCAGTCAGGGAAGAGTGAGCCCTTTGTTGCCCGCCTGGCTCACGGGACTGTGTGTGATGGGGCCAAGATGGTTTGTGAAGCGTAAACTGCAAACTCACATGGGAGAAACTACAATCCCCTCACGTTACTGGAGTAAGATGTTTAATAGTGTAAACAGTCTGTGCTGACGCATTTGCAGCTGAGCTGATTTTTTCTTTTTTTTATACCCCCCCCTCTGCTTCTTGTGTACTTTTACCCAGTGACTGCAGTCACGTTCCTGCTCTTTTTGTTTATTTCATCCAGTTTGACCTTTTTTTTTTTCTGCGTCTCCCCGATTGCATCTGATTAAAAAAAGGTTCAGAAACTGTGACGTCTCTGTCTGACCTTTGGTGTGTTTTCTTTCTTCCCCGTCTCACTCCCTGCAACGATCTGGTAAATCTCTCACTCTTTCTTGAACCCTCTCTACGTCTGTGTCCAACCTCACGGTCCTCCTACAGGATTTCACACTGCTCTCTCTTAATTTCTTATGTGTTTTATTCTATGTCAGTGTGTCCCTCTCAAATCCCTTTATAGCGGTATTAAAAGCGCTCATACTCAGCTATCCCCGCTGAGCTCATGCCCAGAAAGACGCAGGTACCGTATCTTTTCCACCATTGGGGATAATATTGCCTCACTGAGAACACAGACGCAAAACAGGAAAAATCTGTTCTCCTTTTCCGGTTGAAGAGTTGACGAAAACGAGACAGAAAGCAGCACAAAGGAGGATATGAGGGCATCTTTTTTTCTGTGATATTGTTAATTGTTATAGTCCTCCTGAACAATCTGAACAATCACCATTACATAGTAGCAGGTGTAAACTGCATGTTCTTTCTATGCTTGGAAAAAGTTGATGACGGTGATGTTCATCTGTTGGGACTGGAGTTAAAAGCTGTGTAATGTGTCAAAGAGATTTCAAACAAATTCAAACAGACATTTGTTTTTCTCACTTTTTATCTTCCCCATGCGTCACGATGGAAGGCAATAACGGGATGGTTTCACTCAACAGCGATTGCTTGGTTAAGGTCAAGGTTTGTGAGAAGTGTGGAGGAGGAAGGACAATAGGAGACTCACACTTGTCTTGTATTTTTTCCTGCTGCGGGACGCTCCCAGCAGCTCATTTTGCTGATAGGAAGTGGAGGGCACCCGCGTGCAGGCTGTGCTGACGTCAGTCGGGCTTGAAGAACCAGTGCAGCAGGAACTAATATCCCCACCTCCCTCCTCCCCTTCTTTCACTTGTCCTCTCCCTCCTTCACATCTACCTGATCTGGATCCACACCATTAAATATCTTTCTGCCGTTCTCACCCTCTTCCTTTCCGTGCCGACTGGTTGTAACATCAAAACGTGGGAATTTTTGTGTTGTTATCAAATCACAGTTTCCTGTATCAGTAACTCAAAAGATTTGTTTCTCTGTGCATGTGTGAAAAGGCTTAAAGATGACACGGTGTAAGCATCTGTTACAATGCTCACATGGACATTTTCATACAGACACTGATTAGGTATTTCCATGCAAACGCTCACCTTGAGTTTGCACTGTATTTGCAAAGCCACACTCTATTTTATTGTCTGCACCGATATGAGACACAACACACTATCTTTTTATGCATGAAACTGCACCCATTGGGATTAACACACTGGTGAATACCGACTAGGGTATATTTATGTTTGGATCATTATCTTTCATTCATTATTTATGTCTCTCAAATCTTTAGCAGGGCATTGTCCTCCACCAGCAGTTACTTCTGACATTTGCCTTCTTAGGACTTGCACAACTTCCAGAGTAAAAAGAACTGAACTGCATTGCATTGCATTGCATTGCATGCATGTTACAGTTTTCCACATTTCCTAGAATCATAACCTCGGATGAGGGTGAACCTAAACTCCCCTTATCATGCACTGAGAGGTTGGTGACGGTACTCACCTGACAGGCAGACTTTGGTCACAGAAGGCTGATTTGCAGCAGGAGACCTCCTGCAACCAAAGAGAAAAAGTCAAAAACTATTAAAACCAAAAGCCGTGATGTGTAAGAAATGGTTGCATCTTTTTTTTCCTATAGTGTGATTTGGTTTCAGCAGTAGTCATTATTGCCACAGCACAAACACTGAAAACCGGGCCCTGTCACTTCTTTAAACTGGTCACAGGTCAGATTTTCTACTGTGCGACACCGTCATGTCTAATCCGTTTTTTTGGCTCACACTGACCCCTCTCTCTGAGGTCGTATTGACTATGTGTCCACCTCTGGCCGACCTGATGCAAGTGCAGCTTTAGTGCTGACCCAGTTCAGTGATCAGAGGCAGCTTTCATGCACTCAAATGGGATGAGGTCACCTCCTCTTCTACCAAACATAAAGTAAAAATGTCACGGGGTCCAGTTTAGGGTTCCAGTGGTGCTGCTGCAAACCAGCTTTAACATTAAAAATACAAGGCTCTCTGGGTGTTTGAAGTTTAATGTGAGCGGCTCCTTCATGAGGCCACAGCACTAGAAATATCTTTGGTGCACTGGCGCCCCCAAGTGAGGGATGTAGGCATCTTGAATTGTGGCATCTAAATATCCTGACACCTTAAATCCACATGTAGATTTCCAACAAAACATGTTTTTTTTTTTTTTTGTTTGCCAAAAACTTCTATCAGCACACAAATGAAAATCACGATCATTATACAGAAAGCTTCACTGCAGCATGTAGGCACTCTCACAAAACACAAGCAGATACTGTAACACATTTATGAGATGACTTACTTATTGGATGCACATTGTACATTTGTCAAGGTGGTGAAGTTGTTCCTGACAGTGCGAAGGCTTGCAAGAACCTAACAACAATAAGAAGAAGAGAAAAATGAGAGGAGGAAGTCACATGTGGCAAAGGTAGGGTTCAAATATGAAGAATAATTTCATTTAAAAAAAAACAGACAAAAACGTTTAAGATACATAGAAATATGCAAATTTCAATTTGACACTTGCAGGAGGGTCGAGAGAATATACACAGTGATAATGTTAAATGTTCGGTGACATAATATTCATAGTATTGTGATAATGCAATGGCTGCTCCAAAGATGCACAAGAGTTTTCTGCATTTCTAAGTTTTTAAGAAGTCTCTTAAAGGGTTGGTGTATGGTGCAGCTGATTATGCAGACTCACTGACTAAGTGTTTCATCTGAATCATTTACAATAATTCATTAGTGGTGAATTAAGTCTGTGCAGCTGCCTCTCAATGATAAATGGTGCTTGTTGTCCCCCCCCCCCCAATCAACACAAATTAATCCTTAACCTTTAGGAATGATCTGCATTAGTTTAAATTCGGCAAATTCAATGTGTTTATCGGAGAGCAATCTCAAAGACTGCACCTCGTGATCAGCAGTAATGAGCATCTAAGTTTCAAATAGAAAATATTATCACGTGACATTATGATTGTTTGGGATTAACTTCAATCATTAAATCGAACAGAGTAAACAGGGATAATTGAATTAAAGTTTGGGATAATGAGTCTAAAATGACATTTCCATTGATGAGCAGACTTTGCAAGTCTAGTACAGGCCACCAGGGGGCAGACAAGTTCATCATGGCTGAGTGAGAGAGGTACTTTCAGGATCCATGATCCAGAAAGCTTCACGTCTAAAAGCCACTGGCGAAATTGTGTTTCTCAAAAATATATTTAGGATGATTTTGATGTTTGCTGAAGCAGATTTATTGACTTGTAACAAGCTCTTACCTGGGCAAATGGAGTCACAATCAAGTCCTCTCCATGCCTGAAATGGGATGTGATGAAAGCAAAGACAGAGTTACATACAAACACACACACAGTTGATCGTAGTGAAGTTGATATTTCAGAGGGCTGTGATGTAAACAACTCACAGTTCTCCAACAATGGAAGAGTTTCGAGACAAGGACTTTGGGGACAGTTCGTAGTCGCTGTCAGAGCGGTACAGGAAGGACTCTCGGCGCTGGCCATGGCTCGCCAAGTTGGGGTGTAGAACCAGACCCGGGGACGCCTGCAGGTCTGAAGGACTGCAGCACGTCGGGCCATTCTCCACTTCAAAGCTAGAAGCAGAGAGACGAACAACAGTAATCAGTACAAAAGAGAGAAAAGGGGATGAGACTCTGCAGCTGAAAAGGTATTTAGAGAATACTTACTATCATCAAATGAAATCTGTAAAAGTCTGTGGATGATACCTAAATCAACTTCTTGCACTGCAGGAGTTCAGAAATCTAGTGATTTCACCATGTCTGTGTTTGATCAAACATCAGTCTAATCACTTTCAAATCATCATCTTTATTTACAACGGCCTTTCGCTAAGCCGCCACTAAGTACTGACTTAGTGCAACATGCCAGAGAAGATGTAGTTGCATATACCCTGAAATGATCACTCAGCCATCCATCCATGGCCTAAAAACAAAACTATTGTGCTCATTAAATAAGTAGACATTGCTGGTCAGTGGAAGGGGGGGGGGGGCTTTATTGGAAACTTCAGATCTGGTCTGTCTCACTGGAACATGTCCATGACAGCTCCATTTATCCCTATCCAATAGAGAGAAAGCAGCACACACACACACACACAGAGAGGGAGATTAGCTTCATGTGGTGGGACCACATGAAGCTATGGTGGGATGAAGGGCAAACTGTAGTGTTTATTTTTACACCCAACCATACTCAGTAGTCTTTGATACATGTACACATGATCTACTGTGTATAATAGTGTTTGTAATGACCTGCCCGGGGACTGCAGAGCACAGTAGCTAACAGCTAAATCTGAAACCAGCATCTCCTCAGTGCTTAATATTTTTGTACATTGTCCTTGACAAATAAATCTAATAAAGATGAAATGATAATAAAAAAAATAAAAAAAAGAACAGTTTAATTGAAGACTGAGATATTTAGCAATGGTTGTCCATAGACTTTTATATTAATACATAGAGTGCAATATAAAAATAACAATTTACAGAAAAGACAAAGGACGGACACTAAAAGCATTTATAACATATATGGAGGAAGAGCAAAACAACAAGCTGCAGATTTGATACACAATGTGTAAATTTTATCTGTAACATTACCTAAACATCTACAGTCCTTTCAAGCGGCACGTTTTCTGATACCACAGCGAAGCCACCACAGATGCTCATATGGATATAATCTTTGTCACCGTGGAGTGGGAGCAGGAGGAAAGGACAAGCTATTATGTAATCAGATGATCAAGTCAGATAGAGCGGAGTTCAGAGGTGAAAGGTCAAGGTATCAGTAGCTTACAGGAACGACAGATGGCGAAACCATAAATAAAAAAAATAAATAAATAAATAAAAAACTTTTACTAAAAGTTTAGCTTGTATAATATATACTCACAGGTTTATCGAAAATAAATTAGCATTTTATATTTTAGTCCGATTCTAGCACTCAACCACCTCCTCTCTAATCTGTCTTGTAATGGACTGACTGACCCAAAGACCACTTCCCTATTTGCCCCACATTCATGCCCGCCTCTAATTTCTGATACATTTGGGATTAATTTGGCACATATCCCGCTGAGACACTCTCCGTCCCACACCTCTGCCAGAGGAGCTCAGCTTAATGGGAAATGAGCAAAGTCTGTTTACACACATGCTGAACGATGAACGTCATCCGTGTAGTGTTTTGCGTCATCCAAATCTCAACTTCACACAACGTTAACAACATGCTTTACCAACAGCAATCTAATCTTTTAATCTGATTGAGTCAGAAAACCATACTATGTTGATGACCCATCATTTCGGTGGATCTTGATAAACTGTAAACTCACAGCGACAGTCTGCCACAGTGGATGAAGGCTGCACATTCAACTCTTCGGGTAATGTAGAGTATAGTTATAGTTTCATGTCATAATCTACCGTTGAAACAGTCGTTCTAAAACATAGAAATGTAGAGAATAAGAGAAAGAAGGGCTCAAAATACCAAAACAGAGTCTATATTCAAAATGTCTGTAAAAGGAACATATTTTTTTTAAATGAGAAAAAGACATACTACAAAGAAGATCAATAAAAAGTCACCTGGGAGCCGAGAGGTGTGCTCTACTGATCACCTCCTCGCTGAAGTCAAAGTACCCAGCTCTGCACCTAGGGGACCTCCGTAACATTCTTCCTTCCCGTCCGCCTCCTCTCTTATCATCGGGCAACAAAAAACACTGATGCTGTGGCTGCTCACTCATACACTTGCACACACACACACATACACACACACACACTGACAGACCCTCTTTCTGTCCAGTAAGAGGCCACGTGCTGGACTAACGTAGGCTTGGCAGATGCTAACAGGCAGATCTGGGCTGGAACACAGCGAGCAGACTCACAGTGGCTCTGTTAATCTGACCGCCTGCCCCCTTTCCCTCTATATTAAACCACTGCAGATTAATCAGGGCGTTCATCATCCGACCCGCCCTTCAATTGGCCACCTACGACGCTCCATAAAAGCATATGCATTATAGTGTACAGTGAAAAGGAGGGTATTAAAGTAGAAAATCCAGATTTTCATTCATCAACTCAGAAACTCTCACTAATGTGCATGTGACGCAGTGTAGATATTTCACAGGAGGAAAAAAAAAAAGTATCTGTGTTAACACAAAGTAACGGCGAGTCCCTTTCACCTGGACTACAGCATAACATGATCAGGAACGCATGAGAATACAGTTAGGTTATAGGTCACTCCTGCTATAAAAAAAAAAAAAAAAAGTATTTTAGGTAGGAGAGCAGGAGCGAAATGGCCCGAGGAGGAACTGTTAGTAGGGTAGAAGTGTGTGGGACAAAGTGTCACTGAGTGATATACAGTCCAACATGATCAGTTACAGCATCCAGTTTAAGAATAGAAAAGCCTGGCTGTTAACGCGACGGGACACTCATTCTTTGTCAGAGTGCTATCCTTACAACATGACCTAAAATAACATTCATGTTCTAGTTCTGGCAGAAAACAGCATATTAATGATCAAAATTCACTGTTAATTCAACAGTTTGTCAGTGTTTATATACTGCACTTCCAAATCAGTAGAGTTGGTTTACATTAAAGCTATCTGAATAGTGCCACTGGGTGACATTTGGAGGACTGAGAAGAACCAGAGCCTCCCATTATTATCTGAGTTAAAACAGGAAGAAAGAAACAAATTACCCGTCTTAAAAGAAAAAAGAAAGAAAAAAAGAAAAAAAAAGCAGGACTCCAGCAGTACATTCAGAATCCAGAGAATAAAATAATACCTGAAAACTCAACTAAATAATCTTGAGCAGTGGTGAGTATTTATTCATGCCGGGGTCAGAGGAGCACAGTTCATTCCAGGAGGAAAAACACTTGGCACTCTGCTCTGCTCAGCTTGTACTTTTCAGTGTTTCAACAATATAAACAGACTTTGGGATGAAATAAGGTCGTCACCTTTTGCACATTCCAACAAATAAAGAAAAGCAGCACATGATTTGTACAAGGTTTATTCAATAAACTCTTCTCAATTTTTAATATTCCCAACTATTGTAATTCTACTACAGCTCCTTCTGTCTATACGGCAACATGTTCATATATAGTATCTGTAGACATCCTTATATCGTACAGATCCTAAAGCACTTTGAGACGAATGTGTGAGTTTGGGCTCTATACGTGATCGCCAAAAAACCTCGACTGGACTGAACTCAAGAAATGCAGGAAACTGTGACGAACTGCCGTCATCAGACTCTGCAAGTTATTGTCAGGGTGTTTTTAAATACCAATCAATCTCTGATAAAAACCTCGGTGATCCAACACACACTGGAGTAGCGACATTTCCGGCAACTTGAAATAAACTACTGCTAAATAAGGGGTCCGTGTGAGTCAATAACTACATGTTGAATCACCAGGCACCTACTGTAGCTCTTCAAGCAATCAATAAATAAACTGAGTTGACAAACAGAGACAAACAGTGCGGAAACGGCTACTTGAGTTACGTTTCTTTTACTGTCTTTGACGCAGCCTCTTTCTCTCACACATAACAAACATGCCAACCAAATCCTTACCAGGTGTTTGCTACAGTGAAGCGTCTGTATCGACGGAGATGCCTGTTCACGACCTGCTTGCGAAAGCATCTCGGTGAGCTGTGTGGAGAGAGTTTCTGGCCAGGATCAACGGCAACAACACTGCAAGAGTCAGACTGGTCCAACCCGAGCTCCCTGTTCTCTCCCCTGTCTTCCATTAGCGTCTCTGCTTTACGACCAGGTACAGAGTGATGGCACTTTCCTGGCATTTAAAAGCTGCTGCCTTCCCAAGAAACAGCTGCAATCACACTGTCTAGAAAACTATCACGGCTTTTCTAACCCGTTTTATAATAATACAGAATCAGAGCTTATCATGTTGTAATCAGGTTTCAAAGAGCAACACTGAGGACAAGACAAATATTTGCTCATAATACGACTGATTAATTTGATTGGTACATGTCTTTCCAACATCCTCCCTGCAAATCCAAATCAACACCCTCAACAAGCTGATTGGCTAGTCAGCAACAGCTGGAAAATAACACACCGAGAGTTATGGAGCGTCCGCAGTGTCACGCAATAAACGGAGCAAAAGTTTTCCAGCTCACGAACTTTCATCCAGATAAATGCAAGACAGGCTTTTAAAAAGCAGTAGAGCAGAGGATGAGTGTGACAGAGATGAAAGCAACAGATGAGAGTCAGTGTACAGTATGTCTCTGAAGCCCACAATCATGTGTGGTTTAGTGGGTTCAAAGAAAAAACTTGCAATTTGCAATTCAATAACGTAGAGTGGTAACCATCATAAAAAAAAAATGAAAAAATAAATCTGATGCATGTTTCCTAAATTAATGCTGCCATGGAACAGCAGCCTTCTGTAGTCTACCTCAAAAAGTAGACACAACAATAACAACACGCTCAGTTAAATGACTGCCAAATGATTTTGTACCATCTGATGCTTTGGAGAGGTTTTCCTCCTGGGCGCAGAGATATATTTATTACTGTAAGAACTGACAAAAACTACGAAGAAAACAACGGCGTTGAAAACACTGTTGTGAACTGAAATAAAAATATCATATAATATAATACAAAAAAGTCTTTGCCAACTTTCCTGCTAATTTGCAAATCTAATGTCAAAACTCGCTGGGAGCACACACCAGCCTCCCACTGTTACCGACACACAAATTCTGCTCCTACAGCGACACGAGACTAAAAACAAAGTAAAAAATTAAAAATAGTTCTCAAAAAAAAAAAAAACTAAGAAGAAAAGCTGAGAACTGCGTGAAAAATTAAAAGTCTCATTCTCCTTACGCAACAAACATGCACAACCACCACAGCGAACAATATGTTGCCATTACTTTTCTGTGGTAAAACCGCACTGTCGTGTCACTGCGATGATTTTGAGGCGCCTCACCTGTCGGGGTCGGCCTGTGTGATGTCGATGCGAGGCAGGGAGACGATGGGCAGGCTTGTGGGTCTGGCCCGGGTCACTGGATCTTCTTCAGGTGTGAGCGGCCTGCCCCTGTCCCTTTCCTTTTCTGCCTGTCGCCATGACAACGGAGGCAGCTGCAGGTTGCCAGAAAACCGCCTGTGGACTTTGCACACCTCTACCCCGAGGCTGCTGGCTGTGGAAAATTGTCCCACAGGAGGCTCTTTATTCTCCTGAAGGTAAAAGAAAAAACAAAACTGACAATGAGTAACTGGGTTATACTGGCTCATAATATTTCTTCTTCCAGACTGGTGATGAATAAACATGGAGAAAATGAACGTATTAGGCTTTTATCTTCTTAAAAAAAAGGGGAATTAATTGTTAGGGCGTTAAAGATTGCAATGACAGTATCACAAAACTAAATATTCTTAGGACATATAAGGAAACTGTTTTCCAAAATAGAATCAAAAGAAAGAAAGAAAGAGATTTAAGGGACAGACATAAACAAGCCTCTTTTAGGGAGGGTTAAAGAAATACAAATGTTTAAACACTAACTAAACAATCTGCCTGCCCTGCACATGCACACATCTCTGATTTAACGAAGCGTCGTACACTATACTGTCTGTATTTACGTTTTTATTGTCCTCATTAAACAAACAGAAATTAACTGTTTCACATCAAAGCCCATTTCAAGTCCCTGGACACCTGAGCTGCCAATTGACATTTTTATGAAGCTGTTCTGAATATAAATTGTGTGTTTAATGTGTCTGGCTGAGTGTAAAGGTTCCACCGAGGAGCCCTGGGTGCTTCACTCTAATGACTGGTTGTAAACAAGCCAGGCCACTGAGGAAACGGAGGCGAACTGCCAGAACCCATTCTGCATACATCACCCTCCACTTTACATTCGCCGTGTGCAAGTGTAAATGAAACACGCCGACAGCTTTCAGATGAACAAGGGAGATATTACAGAGGCACGGTGGGAAATGGAGGAATTCCTAGAACACAGCTGTGGCAAACAAGAAGCGATTGGTCTCTTTTATGTGTGTGTGTGTGACACAGGAGGCTAGATGGAAAAGGATGAGTGTGAAAGAAAGTGATTGACAGTGAGTGAGAGTGTGAAGAGGAGAAAGAGTGAAGCAGTCTGACCTCACTGTCATCATCAGGGCTGACAGCTCACCACAATCTGACACAATCACGGCTGCACATGATCAACTGCCAACTCTCTCTCGATTTACAGTATTTCCTTAAATGCAGTTACAAGTTGTAAAGAAGTAAAATAAAAATCATCCAGTAACATTTTTTTTTTTTTTTTTTTTTTTTTTTAAACAGAAACACACAACCTATACAACAGTGTTGTCAGAACTGTGACAACATGGGGACATTTTGCAGTTGAAAACGTGGCAGTGATCTCTAGTGGACAAGTTATGTAGTGATCACAATGCGTCTATATTACCTCAAACCTAGCTTGCCAATGTACATATTGATACTGATATATCTGCAACAAGCTCAAATCAGATGACACATCAGTCAGGTTGATTTATTGTTCTGGCTCTAGAAGATACTAGAGCTGCAACTAGTAATTATTTCCATCTACTTGTTACTTTCTCAATTTATCGCTTAGGCATTTTGCATTTTTCATGGACCAAATGATTCTCACTACAGTCTTATTTATACCCGTCAGAATTTGTGTTTGCAGAGCTGCTCATGCAGAACAAATACTACATGAATATAAAGTAAAAGAGGTGCTAAAATCTAAAAAAACCATCCATGGTGGTAAAAGCATATTATTCAAATATTAGCATAATGTTATCCATTGCGCCAAAGTGATATGAATGTGATTACACTCAGTGGTTGTTTCCCAGAGGGATTTAATTTATTAGAGACAAAAAAAAACAACAAAAATAAAAAACAGTAAATCCTCACATTTGAGAAGTTGAACCTGAGAATTTTAAAATATTTGAAGCAGATTCATTTTAAATGTGAATCATGAATGTTAACGAATAGGAGAATCGTGACTAGTATCATTTACCTAAGCTTGGTAAGAAGTCAAAAGGATCACTGTGAGAACACATGCTCATGTATCTTGTCCAGGTGAAGTGTCCAAAAGACTGAATTATATCTGCCAGGCGGCTGCCAACACCGTCATCGGCTCCCATTACTTTTTTTTTTTTTTTTTCTCGTTATTGCACCAAAGAAAAGTACGACAATTCAAGTCCAAATTGGCTGTTTGTCATGGACAGAGTGCTTCTCTCTGAAGTTAGAAAATGTTGTGGGTTCTGTTAGAGATGAAAGGTCAACAGGAAAAACGTTAAAATTCAAGTTAATGAGTGAGTGAAGTGAGACAGAGTGGTGTCATATGAGGTGGAGAGCTAATGATCTGAGACAGACAGAGAGAAGAAGACAACAGACAACATCCCACATCCTCTTTCCAGTGAAAGTGAAAGACGCTAACGGAAGAGAGCAAAGAATGACATGAGTAAACTGCAAAGAAGAGGGGACTACAAAAGTGTCTGAGTGAGAGAGGAGAGGAAAGAGTGAACGGAAGAAACCACAGACAGGAGTCTGACTTCCTATCTGATAGTCGGTAAACACAGCTCTGCTGACTCGCCTGCTCCTTCTAGGAAACACACTTTGCCTGATTTATTGTGCCTGTCTTTCTAAGGACACACTCTTCCTGTCTCAAAGAAATGGGTGAAAATTAAATCTGGCAAAACACAACTCCGTTCCAACGACTCTGACAAGTCTGTTGTCAATATGTCGCACTAGCCACTGCTACGACGCTGCCAAATTAATTATCAATTCTGTACTGATAGCACCTCTGACATCTGGACATGTAATTCTATCTCTTCATTGATCTCTTGTCCGTGATCCAAATGGCATTAGGAAGAGGAAATAAGTGCTGATTTACTTTGAGTGTACACTTGTATAAACCCAGGAATAGGACAAGGATGTCGATAATTTTAGAATTCAAAACATCGGTAAATTTAGAAACCTGGGATTTGTCATGTGCGCCGGAATGTGGTCATAAAAGGACAGGAACTGTGATGAAAGGTAAAACAATGAGTCTCAAACGGAGGTAGCGTAGCTCCAGTGTCAAACAGAGGTGGAGTGGGTGTTTTTCGATGAAGATGAAAGGCCTTTCTTGGCCGCAGAGCCTAAACAACTCCAGTGTTCTCTGGGATACCTCCAAAGAGCCTTTTTGAAGAAGGTAATACAAATGAGACGGCTTTAGAAGAGAAGCTCTAACAGCATGGTTTCATGTGGTGCCTGAATTATTGAATCTAGGAGCCAAAAGGAAAAAAAAAAAAAAAAAGTTTTAATTATTAAGTGTCTATAGAATCTGAATCAAAGATGGGAGATGGATGCTCGAGGGTGTTGAGTGGAGAAGCACAGCAGAACTGCATTTATCTTTTTGTCAAATTAATTAATTAATCTCTATAAAAGGTTGGAATTAACACCAGGGATAATGATGGAAATGAACCCAGGATTTAATCGTTCGATCACTGAGTCTAATATATTTTTCTATAAGTATGTGAGATTATTATCAATAGACTAAAATAAATGATGCTCACATGCATCTTTGGCTTTGGGAAAAACTACAGCAGCTATTGATCACTGCATGCATGGAGGCTGTTGAACAGTATTATTAGTGTCTATTACAGCACACTGAAATACAAAAACCGGTTAAACATTAAAGAAGCTTCCACAAACATCCCAGCTAGCAGAAAATAGTATTTTAGATGCTATTAATTGAAGGTTTTCATTCCAAAATGAGATGCCCACTTTTGAAAAATGTATTTGCTATTAACAAAAATCACTGCAGGCATGAAAGTAGAAAATCACTGTTAAGCACTGCTGACATTAATGGCTATTAAAGTCTATTAAACTGGACTGAATTCTCACTCATAAAAAGTGAGAAATGACCTTTGTTGGAAAAGTTTTATAATATGTTTACATTATGTGATGATGTGAGGCCAGTCACAGCAGGAACATTTTGGCATCCAGGATGTAACTTGGCCTCTGAGCTCCGGTTGGACAATGTCAAAGTAAATGATCTGGTCTGCCTGCCCAGTCATAAACACCGGTGGCATAGAGGAGAAACAGATGGGCCTCTCCGTCAGATCTGTATCCTTCCTCCTCTTGTCCATGTTTCCATTCACTCTAGAGTCTAAATTACTCCTGGTGTGAACACCTTCCCCCTCCCTCTTCCCGCTCTGCCTGCTAAACTCTGCATCAGTCTTCAACTCTCTGTCTCCATCATCCGAACTCTCTCTAGCAAACACACACACACACAACACATTGTCCTTCTCCCCCTGTCTGTGTTCCAACAGACACATCATCTCCCTCTCTGCAGTGTGTCCTGCCGGATAGCGGTCTGTTGTGTACAGTACAGTCATCTGTTTATGAGTCACCGACAACCGCACAGACATGCTGCACTCGCTGCCTCACTGTATTCTCATTGCATCTTGGTTGGGGAGGAAACAGGAGGGAAGGCAAACGTTACAAAATTTACAGTTAACTGTGCAAACTGCAGAATTCAGGCTGTAAACTTTAGAGGCGAGATGCAGAATTTCAGAGGCAGAGAAATCATGAGTGGCCGTGTAATGTATGCATGGATGGGTACATGGTTGCACAGATGGAGGGTTGGAAAAATCAATACTTACATCGTCTGGTGTAACCCCATGTGCGCTCCTGCTTTTCTTCATCCTGAGGGATGCTCAGCCAGACTCTCTCTCTCTCTCTCTCTCTCTCCCCCCCTCTCTCTCTCGCTCTCTCTCTCTCTCTGTGTCTCAGATCTGATCCTCCCTCTGAAAAGGCAGCTCTTTCCTGCTTCTCCTGCTCTGGGCAGCCTCACCAGTACGCCTGCACATGGGAAACAGAGAGGAGGAGGCAGGGAAGGGAAGGCAATGATAAAGTAACCAGTCCCAAAAGTTATTCTGCCTCCCTCACACTAAACATCACGTCTGCAGGTGTTGTTTGACTTGCGTTATCGTCCTGACTTGACGATGCAGTTCTGAATGCAGTAATTTGACAAGTCTACACTGCGCTGCATTACGCACTGAATTACACAACTTAAACAAAAAAGCAGACATTACATGAACTGTGGGGATTACCTATCTCAGCAGTTACAAGTTTGTACAAGCAGACATTCATATTGTATTGGAATGAACTCAAACAAAAGTAAAAAACACAGTAAAAAGCACCAATACCAAAAAAATCCTTTTTTTGGATACTTTAAGAAACGTTTCTAGCCATGCTAGCGGCATGGCAGCATGACTGTGGGGATGGCAATATTGGTTTATCGTAAACACCTCGGTCCAGACTTAAATATCTCAACAGGTATCGATTGAAATGAAACTTTATGTAACTTTGTGTTTCCCTGATTTTTCCCTTGGCGCCATTATGAGTCTGACATTTTCTGGTTTAATGTGAGATATATAATCTATTGGATGGATTGATACTCGTGTCCCCCACAGAAATGAACTGTAGTGACCATTAGCACCACTATTAGGTCAAAGTTTGTATTTGTCCAATATTTTGGTTTATGACCAAATCCCTGCAAAACCAATGACATTCCCATCAGCTGCAATTTGTGTTTAGTGCAAATGAGCAAATGTTCAAATGCTAACACACTAAAATAAGATGGTGATCATGGTAAACATTACATCTGTTAAACATCAGCACGTTAGCACCGTCATTGTGAGCTGTTTCCACATAGAGTTTAACAGAGCTTAAGCACGGCTGTAGACTATGTCTGCCCCTTTTGCCATTTAACAAATAAATTAAACTTCTTAAATGTGTCTAAATACCAGATTCTGAACTAAAGTTGCCTAAAAAGTCTAAAATTGGCCGTATTCTGATTTGAATCAAAAACCGGTAAAGACCAACAAAATAAATGTCAGCCCTCAGCACTTAATACACATGGTGATTAGTACATGAAAAGGTTAATGTTAGCCTCATGGGTAACAGTGATGTCGAGTGGGATTTGTAGTAAATCTGCTAAAATATGCCAAAAGAAAAACAATGCTCGTTTTAACCCTGGTATGCATCAGGTCTTAACATACACCCAGTTAGAACAATTCACGGTGAGAGGGAGTTGTGTGATAGTATGTGCCTGAAGGTCTTTTAGTCGGGTCTCCTCTGGCAGCCTGTTCTGAGTACACATGGGTGACTAATCTATGTGGCAGAAATGAATCAATATTTTCCATGTCACTCTTGATCCACCCTGTGTCAACCCTCCCACATTTCCCCCTCTTTGCCAGGCACTGTGTCCTTGTCAGTGTAGGACTACTGCTGAGGGAGGCTGTTGTTGCTGCTCTCCAGCTGCTGCCAAGTCAAGTGGCACGAGAAGAGAGTTTTTCATCTGCGCAAACAACCCAATCTTGTTTGTAGCTTTCAAAACAAACATCTATATGTGCGGCTTCCTCCTGTCCTCAGCGATTATTTCAAAAAAATAAAAATAAAATAAAAAAAATAATGACATGAGGCAGCAGATCACACAGCGATTCAGTGCTGTGAGTAGTGTTTCAGTGTTTCTGTGAGAAAACTCTTCAGCTGCTGGTTTAAATCTCAGCAGGAGGGAGAGGTTCTCAATAATGTATGAGGTCGCATAGATGTATTCGGTGGTTCATAAGAAACTATTCAAATTATTTATACTTCATGATACAGTTACAGTTAAATAAATAAATCAGATAAGTGTCAGTCCAAGTTGTTCTCAGTGTCATATATGTGCTCTAGTACCTGCCAGCTCTAAACTATACACATTTTCAGCATATGCGTTGACTGGATCAAATCATTTTCTATCGTAACATCCCCGCTAAAAGACAACACTAATGAGTCTGTGAGGCTGCACTAAGGCACAGCAGTGCTTTGAGATAAATTTTCACATGAATGTGCTGACATGCTAACAATGACAATGCTAACATGCTGATGTTTAGCAGTTAAAAAGGTTTATTATGTTCATCATCTTAGTTTAGAATATTAAGATTCTAGCACTTGTTAATTAGCACTAAATACAAATTGCACTTAAGACTGATGGGAATGACACTAGTTTTGCAGAAATTTGGTCATAAAAAACAAAGTAAAGAAATTCTGATCTGATGATGGCGTTAGATAAAAAAAAAATTGTCAGCATTGCTTTCCCTGAACCCACATCTCTAGAGTGGCTATAAACATTATGGTTAAGTTATTTTTCAAATTGATCAAGCGAAATAATCAAAACATTATAATGACAACTTGTTAGATCATTTAACGCTTCAGCTATGATCCTGTCAGAAAAGCCCCATTTCATAAATTTCACAAGAAAATTATTTTCTTTCCATCAGAAAATTGTTTTATTGTTCCAAATTGAATGTAAAAGAAAAAAAAACCCCTGGGGAACCTCAGGCTTTTTCAATCATTCTGTCACAGCATCCTTAAAAAGTTTTTCTCAAGTCCTGTGTCCTTCCATAAAAGATCAAGCTGGTATAAATTAAGGTTGGATGAATGGACCCCAGAGCCAAAAATTTCTTTACGGAACAAGCAGAGACGACAGACGGAAAGAGGTTGTGTCAAATCGTGTCATCAAGTCCAGCAATGATAAGTGTGATCCTATAATGGTGTTAAGACTATTAGCACAAATCATCAGAGGAAATGTTCAGAAAGGTCAGGACACTAAGAAGCCATTCCCTCTGTGCACACCATATCCAAAAGGCTCAATAAACGGCGACCGTGTAGCTGTGTTTTATTTTGTAACAAGCAGTTCGGGGAGTTGTTTGCCTCTAAGAGACCACTTACTGTGATTTCAGGTGGCATACAATATTTAATTGTTTGTTTCTGTGCTTCAAAAGTTAGTTTTCCAAAAGGTTGCGATATCTCCAAGGACTTGACTAGTGTGAGGAAAAAATTACTGTTCAGGGCAACTAAACACAGTTCAACAGTATTTGTATTTTACAGCCACAATGACTGATATGTTTGTTAACATTGCCAATGTATTAATCCATTCACGTCACTTGTGCCTTGAGAATATTTCTACTCAATGAGATCATTACACTGCTAGCTTGGATTTTAATTAATGTATGTGTGCATCTGGTTTGTACCTACTTTGTAGGGCTTTGGTTTTCATTATCTATTAATCTGTTTGTTTGAAAAGACATAGTAGTAATTACTGTTGAAGCTGTACTTGCATCCATGGAATAAAAAATCTTCTTATTAAGACTACTACGGGAAGAACGGGGTTACATAATTGTTTTCTTATGATGCTTGTTCCCAGCTATAATCACTTCAGTGTGAAAGGTCAGAGCTCTGTCAATACAAGGGAGGAATGAGCATATGAGAGTCTGAAGAGCATGTAAACCCAAGAGACCGCTCAGTTTAAAGAGGATCACAACACAACAGAGAGAAACTTCAAGTGACCTCTCATACTTGTAGCCCCAGCAATAGGCCATCCCCGTGGTAGCTGCCTGTACCTCTACAAATAATTGGTTGTTGATGTGAAGCGGGCAAAACAGATTGTAAGGTCATGAGACAGCACTCAAGATGCTGATTGTAAGAATTTTGAAGAGAACACCAGGGGATAGTGTGTGAGGCATATATCATCACTGCAACAGCGAAAATAACAAAAAGCAGACTGCTTCTTTTCTTTATGTACAACTCAAGGACATTTTGAAGGCCATGGATGGACTTCGCTTTAAGGCTATTATTTCTGCCATCAAACCTAAAAAAGTTTCGACATATGCATTAAGTATGTATGAGGACAGTGTGTTGCCTTTGGGCAAAGAGAAGAAAGAAAAGACTGCAGCAGATCAAGTGCATCATCTTCCTCAATACACAGCACCGTATGGTGGCGTTTGAGGTAGCACTGAAGCAATTTAATCTATTGTTGTTGATGGAGAGAAACTTAATTGGCATTAATTCATTATCATTTAAGTTATTTATTAAGCTAAAATGCATAAAATGTACTTGATGCAGCTTCTAAAATCTGAGGATTTTACATTTTATATCATTGTGAATTGTATAGTTTGAGCTTTGGACTGTTGGCCTGACAAAACCAGCTATTTAAAGACTCCACCTTGGGCCCTGGGAAATTCCTATCGGCATTATTTCGCTTTTTATGACATTTTATAAAACAAATAACTAATTGATCAAAAAAAAAAAAAAAAAACTGATCAGCAGACGAATCAATAATTAAAATAAGTGGTTAGTGTGGTTTGGCGGTTTTGTGTGGAGTTATTTGGGTCACAATCCAAAGACGTGCACATGAAGTGAACTGAAAACTCTGACTTGTGTGCAGGTGTGAATCTGAGTGTGAATGGGCTTGTGCATGTGACAGACGAGTGACCTGTTCAGATCCTTTTCCTGCCTGTATGCTGAAAGAGACATCAGCCCCCCCACTACCATCGCCAGTGGCCTTGAACAGGAATAAGCTGGAGTGAGAATGGATGGATGTTAATGCTTAATGCTCTGATGGCATGTACTGTAAAATGGGGAACTCAAAACGCTATCATAACCGATGTTTGCACATCTGTCACATATTTTACCTATGAGGTTAGCAAGGCTGCATTTCTGCCCATCTGACCAGTCAATCTACGTATGTCACACGGTGTCCACGCACAACGGAAAGCTGAAGCGGGTGAGTCAGTAGCTGTCATACACTGAAAATCACCCACACAAAAGTAGCTTTTGTGGCACCAAAACAAAAGAGCCTCAAGAAATAATGTTTAGAACTCCATTAATAATACATTCAATTACCCTGCAGTCCAACAATGCGAGCTTTCATAACCATCTGTGTGCCACAACCATGATGGATTGACTTTAGAGTGGTCACTCATTAACATCCAGAGAAATCTCATTTACTTTTACATGAAGCACCATTAACAGCAAAAAACAAAAAACATGCTAGGCAGTTATTAAGCCTGAACTTACCCAGCTTTGAACCATTCAGTGGAAGATGAATCAATATTCAACGTGAGGTTTCAAATATCACTTCATCAAACTGTGACTGCTAAATGGAGAAGTAAGCAGCTCTGGTCACAAGACACGACAGCTGTTGACAGCACAGCGGCAGGTCCTGTTTGACTGTTGGGCCCACCCACATTTATTGGATCTTAACAACAACACACCCACTTTATTCACACCTCAGGAACAACAATTGGAACGCAACGCAACGCATGTCCGCTGACGACATAACTGATGTCACTGGTGTGAATCACTGCCTGTCAGACTTGCCCTTGGGGTGATTTTCCGACACTGAGCTGAAGTTAAAAGACCAAATAAAAGACACTGTGCATATACAGAGCATTCAGAAAGTATTCAGACCCCTTCAGATTTTTCACATTTGTTATGTTGCAGCCATATGCTAAAATTAAAAAAATATATATTTTTCCCTTCATTGATCTACACCGCATAATGAAAAAGTGAAAAGTTCTTCAAATTTATTAAAAAGGAAAAACTGAAATATCACACTGATATAAGTTCTCTTGGCTCTTGAAATTCAGCTCAGGTTCCTCCCATTTCTCTTGATCACCTTGGTTGGAGTCCACCTGTGGTCAATTCAGCTGATTGGACATGATTTGGAAAGGCACACACCCGTCATTATAAGGTCCAACAGCGGACAATGCATATCAGAGCAAAAACCAGACCAGCTGAGTGTGTGCCTTTCCAAATCATGTCCAATCAGCTGAATGGACTACAGGTGGTCCCCAATCAAAAATGAGCAAGAGAAATGGGAGGCACCTGAGCTGAATTTCAAGTGTCATAGTAATAATACTTATGTCAGTGTGATATTTCAGCTTTCCTTTTTGACATGAAGCTGCCACATAACAAACAATGTAAAAAAATTGAAAGGGTCTGAACACTTTGTGAATGCACTTTATATACTGTATTTCTCAGGTGATAAAACAAGCAAACTGAAATGCATCTACTTTATATTGTATTTAGTAAAAAGATGAGATTTCGGTATTTTATCATATGGCATCTACGCTGGACTCATGTTACTGACACATTCTGAAAGCATGTGAACATTTTATTGTTTGTCATGTCAACCTTCAGAAATCGAGCTCAAGGTTGAAAAGAAGAAAAAAAAACAAACAAAATCACTGTTGACAATTCCTAGAAGCAACTAGAAGAAAGAGGAGACAGAGAAAAAGAAGCTCAGCCTCGTCTCTTTTGTTCCACAGGTTATAGAACGTGCTGTCTGGAGCACAAAGGCTTCAAACTCACTGTCTTCTTTCAATTACACAGTTACAAGGTTACTTAAAAGCACAACGACACAAGTTGCATGAAAACCAGCGCTTGTTGTATTGTTGTCATTAGTCCATTAACATGATACTGTTGTGTTCAGCCTTTTGTTTCATTTGTTTCATAATGTTCTCTATGAAAGCAGTTATTTTAGAACAAAAGACAAATGTTAAACAAATGGCCGGGAGGATACAAACTAATTCATTACTGCTCATGATGCAAATCCCACCTAGGACCCCCCCCCCCCAGACTAGTTTTGCTGTGGCTAAAAGTATAAACTGTACATTGTTAGCCATGGAATAACACCTGAATCTGGTTTAAATGAAAACTATGTGACCTAATTTTTGAAACATCTAGATGGACATTTTAGTGAAGTTTTAAAACAAACATTACTTTATAAGTCGATGTGCACGGATGCTACTACTCTAAATAAACACAGACATACATGACTCCTATACGCAACAACAAAACACTCTACTGTATTCACTACAGCATACTGATTACAATTTGTTTCCTTTACTTAAGATGTTTTGTGCTCAAGGTTTCTAAACCCCGTCTTCTTAGACACATCCATTTTAATGCACTTCATACAGCATTGAATATGATGCCGATCAATATTTGGCCAGACATGTTCAGTGGAGGGTTAGTTGGTTAATTTTGTATGAATGTATAAGGTTGAGAACTGTATGTCAACAAAAAGTAGACAGACAACGCTGGAAGGTTGCAATAGGTTTTAAAAAAGGCACACACTGTGTTATCTTGTCTAAACTTATCCCTTCTTCCCACAGTGTCTGTGTGGGCATGTCCTCCACACAAAGCAGTTGTTGGGCTTCATGCGGGTGTCTCTGCACTCGCTGACTAAACCAGACTTAAACCAGACTTAAACCATAGAATATTATTGAGAATATTCCATCTCAATGAAACTGTCAACTGTTATATCTACAAATATGAACTGCCACTCCAGTGTGAGGGACAGGCAAAGTATCAACACTAATTAATCAGCAACTATTCTGATAATTGATTAATCTTTTATGTTATTTTCATAACTAATGCTTTTCTTTGTAAAAGTAAACTGAATATTTTGTTTTTTTGACTGTTGGTCATTTGGGCTCTGCATGGGACATTTCACCATTTAATACACCAAATGACAAATCCATTATTATTTTGGATGAAAATAATCATTAATCGCAGCCCTGCTTTTAAGACAGAGCCCTCTAGTCTCCTAGGGCACAAAATATTCTTTTTTAAAAAGTTTAAACATTTTCCTTGAAGT
This sequence comes from Seriola dumerili, assembly GCF_002260705.1. Lineage (NCBI taxonomy): Eukaryota > Metazoa > Chordata > Actinopteri > Carangiformes > Carangidae > Seriola > Seriola dumerili. The sequence goes on from NW_019174481.1 coordinate 1,519,453, forward strand.
TACTCTTGGCTAATTTGGAGGCCTGTCAAAATACCCAACACGCTACAGTATCAAGAATGACTGTCAGGGAGAAAGGTCACAGGTAGTCATAAACAGCACATACACATTTAAACAGTTTATAACACACCATAATGCAGTTGTAAACATTATGGGGTGTTGTAGTTGTTGTGAATAATACATTTGTCAACAACTATACCTCCTCCTGTGGACTTCCATACGTGGATAATTGAGAACAACATAGTAAAACGATGTTGTAACTGTTGACAAAACTGTCTGTGTTCATTTAACTCTCAGGTTCTAGACGTCAAAATAATTTCTTGGATCATGTAATATTGGCAGACATCTATCCAAGCTCACTCAACAGTTATACATTGTTCTTTTTAATCACTCACCCCAAAGCTATGTTATTTCTTTGACTGAAAAAACAAAAAGCCAATCAACACTTGTCAACTAAGATCACTTCTAAAATCAAAACCAAGTCACAGTGGAAAATTTGCATTCCACGCAGCGAAGCAGATTCCAGCTTTTCAGACAAGTGAAGACAGAGGAGTTTGTTGAGGAGGAAGAGAAACAACACATCAATTTGTGGCAGCTGAAAGATGACGTCACTGTGGAGGTCACATGCAGGGAACCCACTGCTCTACTGAACAGACATAAAGAGAGAAAGACAGAGGCTGAGAGACTGGACAGGCCACATGTCACAAGGATTGTAAGGGATTGTTCTGCTGTCGCACCGTGTGTTTGTCATGTTGTAATGTAAATATCATCACAACAAAAACTGGTGGAAGCAGTCTGATTTCAATCCCTGCTGTCTTACAAACTGTTTTAGTTTTAGTTGGTTTCTAATTTAATGAACGGGTAAAAAAGTTTTTTTTGTGCTGGTATACCTGCCTCACCATCTCTCATGTAACATGTACATAGTTTTTATACTAGCAGCCACAATTTACTCTTTAGGTCATGTTCAGCATTCATCACAGATTCTATCATTTTTCCTTTCTAATAATTTGATGAAAGAAATGAATCAATGCTAATTTATCGTGAGCTCTTAGTGCCATGTTGCTGCCACTGCCAAGACGGATACCTATCAAGCTTGAAAAGAAAAACAAAGAAATGATAAATAATTGATGAGCGAGGACACACGGCAACTGTGACTCTTGATGAGTCATTGTTTGATTGGAGTTGCTGGAAAAGCCCAGTTATTAAGATGCAGTTCCACCCCATCAAACTCAAACACCCACACTCACATATATTGATATAATAACACATATAATGACCTCATCGTATTCGAGTCACCCTATTTAACACCCATTGAGGAATAGTGATTGAAGTATTGTCTGTGTGAGCACTTCATCAGTTGTGCATTCACTAAAAAGAAACTTCCTGCTGCCAACTACATGGATTAAAGCTTTTGTGGTGAAACATAACAAATGACGGAGGTAACAGAAGGGTTGGCAGAGTCTGCAAGGTTTGAGGCACCGAGCGACGCTTTGGTTAGTGTGACCAGCTGGCACCCCCCGTGTTAACATGGCTGTAAATCCTTCAGATGACAACAGAGACACAAAGGAATCAGTGTGCAGCTCTGACCTGTGCTCCTTGGAGACACAGGTAGTGAACAAATAGATTTCATCAACCACCACCTTTACACACATGCTGGCTACAGCATTATTATCCATTATTCATCATTGATGTGATTATTCAATTATATGTTCAGTCAGTACATTATCCTGAAATATATATAGTGAAAAAGTCCTTTCACAATTTCCCAGAACCCAATGAGACATCTTAAAATGGTTTGATTTGTTCAGCCAGCGTTTCAAAACCCAAAGACATTCAGGTTATTATCATTTAAGATAAAGTAAAGCATGAAATTCTCACATTTGAAGTGGTAGATTTCTATCGCAGTGGAACCAAGTGGTACAAATGCATTAAAGAAATGTCTTTTACACAGATCAGTGTACTGTACTTACAGTCATTTTTTCAACCAATAGACCCGTAATTCATGGAAAACTGATCTCTTCTGCTTAGAAACCAATGAAGAAATATTATACAGTACTTAGTCAGCAGTAAAAAAAAAAAACAAAAAAACAAACTTACAGATGAAGCTGTTCTCCTTGAGCCAGTGGCGAGAGGAGGAGCGGGAATTCACGTCAGCGGACTGTCAAGCCTGAGAGACAAACAACGTTTGGATTACAATTTGTCAGATCACACAGCACAGCAAAATATTTGAAATGAAAATAAAAAAATATATATATATGTATATGTGTGTGTGTGTGTGTGTGTGTGTATATATAAACTGACCGATTAACAGCATTTTGGCCAGTTGAAACTATGTGATTGATCTTAGATCAGCAACAAAGACCCCTGACCATATTACCCCCATAAAATGGACACAATACTTTCTCTCTGACAAGCATGTAAAGGATCATAGATATTTACACATTACAGTGGACAGTATAAAGTAGTTTTGATAAGTCTGAGTTATAAGAAAAGTCGGACGCCCAGAGAAGTGAAAAAGCTGCTGGACTTCTTCTCTTCATGCAAGGAATCTAGCACAGTTCCTACGTTTTCAAATAAAATGCTTGACAGTTCAATTTACCATCCAGCACATACACACAGATATAATTACACACACAAATACGATTCTTCCTGTTTTCACAGTCAGCAGTTTTTTCATCACTGCTCCTTATATGACAAACTCTGACCAAAGCGACCCGGTCTGAAACACTAAATGCCCGGTGCAGACAGGCATGTATTCATCAGCTGGAAACGAAACATCAGTGTCCAGCAACAGAAAAGGCAGTATAGTATTCACATCACCAGTAAAGCCATTAAGCAGCCAGTAAGTGAGTCATCAGTCTGGCAGCCGGAGTCCTTTTATCAAGAAGCTGGATGTATGTGGCCTGTTGTTTCAGCACTGACAGACGATAAAAGGGGCAGTGGCCACATGACCGGGTGCACAGAAATGTACAACTGTATAGACATGCAATAAACTAGGCTTAAAGGGAAATAGAGCTAAATATCACAAGTGTAACGTAAGAGTATGGCACGCCAGTGAAATGTCACTACTGTGGCATGGTAGAAGAGCTAGTGTGGGATGGCAAACTGATGCACAGCTCTAAAAAAAATATTTGCAAAAGAGAGAAATTCCCAGAATAATATTCTCGAGATGAATCAATTTTCCGTTTTTAATTTTTGTGTTTTGGGAACTGAAATATAGCCAACAGATGTTGAGACAGATGTTCAAGTCAGCAGCAAAGTTAGAATAACTGTATGTGGTCTGCCGGTAGCAGAAGTTCCTATAGTAGAGTTTCACAGATAATAAATCCCAGTATAGTTGGAATATTACAGGAGTAGTGGTGGTAGCAATGTCCACCTGACCAGACAGAAATGAACTGCAGTGGTGTGACCAATTCACACAATTCCTTCCTAATCTCAACCAAATTGTTTTGTATACACATCCTCACACATGAAGAAGACATAATTAAAATTAAATGAGACTTTATGTTTAAAATGTTGGGACACATTTATGTTCAATAACACATCTGTAAAGGAATATCATAAGAATTTCTCACAATAGCTTTCATTGTTAACAGTGCATTGAAAGATGAAAGCCACCAAAACTGATCAGTTTCAATTCCCCCATTCAACATAAGTCTATCTGATATTGATATCTTCGTGATATTTTGGCACATTTTTTCCATTCGTTGCAGTGTATTTGGCAACTTTTACCAAACAGTTGCTACTTTTGTGCCACTGCAACAGTGGAACAGTTTAATTTTCTCCATAACTTACGTATGACGCTGTGGTCGATGTCAAATGACTTGCTGACAAACAGTAGCGGCTTTAATCGAACACCAAAAGGTTCAACACAAACATATTTCCAGTCTCCACTGTTACAGAGATTACAAAAGGTCACTTTCAAGTCTCTATATTGACTGAAGTATTATGTTGATTTATTCAACTGGGTAAAATAATCAGCCCAACTAGCTCTATTTATCTACAGCAAGTCTTAGCTGACCTCATTTGACTTCACTGCTAAATGGACAGTGATTGATTATGTGAGGGCGTGTAACACTTGGTTTATGGACCCAACCAGCAGCTCTGCCATTACTGTGTCAATGTGGGTTTACCCAGACTTTCCATAACATCATTTACACATATATATTCCCTTTTTCTTTTTAACTGTCCCAAACTCGAATATGTTTCAAACTCATATACTTCTCTGCAAGAGTAACCACTAACTGGGAATGTGTCTTACCTCGTTTGTCCTCATCATCATTCTTCATGGGAAACGTGTGTGTAGGCTGTAACTGGGTGCAATACATCATTAGTTAGAAATGTGTTTCAAACCAGACACATAGAGACAAAAAACTGTCAAAGTAGACTGTCAAAAGGAAGACAGATGCCCACAGTTCAAAGTCCTGAGAGGGATGAAGAGCGCAGCCGAAATACAGACAAGAAGCCTACGTGATGTGACTGAATCAAAAGACCTTTCAGTGCAACTCAAGATGTTTCACTGCTGATCATGTTTTTCTCGAAAATAGCGTCTGTGAAGCTCAAATGACGGAAACCTGCCACCTGAGCATCGTTAAACATGAGTTTTCTGCACCAACGAAATCCCCTATGCTTTAGCATGATAAACTTCAGACGGATATTGCGCAAATTTAGCAAAACTTTAAAAATGTCGCGCGGTTTTAGGTTGTAGGCTACAGAACAAAGGCATTACTACACAGTGCAGACCGGATAGCGTCGGTAGAAGATACAAAGACATTAAAATACTTTATAAAAAATCGTTGGGAATTAAGGAAAATTTACATCTTATCTATAACGAGATACGTTCAGTCTCTTACCGGTGCTATATCCGCTTTCCCACGCGATGCTGCCGTAGCGACACAACGCGCCGTCTCCTGTTTCTCTGCCGCGCGTCAGAAGCACGCGCCCCTTTTTATCAGCTTCCATTTGTGCTATTCGCGCTCGTTCCCCTGCCCGACCCCGGGAGCGCATCGATTGGCTTTGACACCGACGACGCAAATGCTTCCGTTTACCAATGGCTGTAAGTGCGCACGCCCTCTCTGCCTTCCCACTGCTGCCTGCCCTGTCCATTTGATTTCCAGCCAGAGTATAGATCTGTTTCACCGGTTCAATAAGGCTGCAACTCCCTGGCTCTGCCTTTCATCGACTCCCTCATGTGTTTTAGCTGATTGTCTCTTTAAATAGCAGTTATATGTGTACCAATGTAGTGATAGTTACTCATACTCATTGTTATTCTGGGTATGATATAATGACGCAAAGTTAAATTAAAGTTTGAAGTTTTATACTACGGGTCTTGCTCGTTAGAAAGAGCAATGGTTACTGCTATAGGCCTAACAGGTTGTTCCAGTAGCAAAATTAATATAGGTTAATTAAATAAATTCCAAATTCCATAACTTTTATCTAGCTATCTAACAAGATATGTATTTGCCTGTTCTCCAGTGTTGTGCTGCTTTACATTACATAGTTAATAGGTGCATTTATATAACAAATTCATCCAAAACACTTACACAGAACAGTACAATTTACCTCTCATTCACACTCTCCCTAATGGCAGTGAGCTGCAAAGCAGGGTGCGGGTCTACCATCAAAAGCAACTGGGGTTCTGAGTCTTGCTCAAGAACACATCAAACCACCAACCCTGTGATCTGTGGATGATCCATTCTACCTCCGGAGCAGCCCCATAAATATTAGCCTATACGAATATAATGTTGTTGATCTGTGTAGTTGTGCTGGAAAAGGAATTAAATTGTACAATGTTAAATTTTTTGTGCTAGTTTGAGGTGTATTGATAAATTACATTGCATCACTTTGTGTTACCCAATTCTGCGTTGCGATGTTGTGTTGAACCATTGCACTGTTCAGTTCTTTTTCATCTTGTGCTGTGCTGTGTTGTGTTAAGCCATGTGGCAGCACCTTACTGTATGTTTAACACCACAACCTACAGCGATGCACTATATATTACAGTATCTCACAGCAACATAATAGGCTGTGTTGTACTGTGTTACATTACTGTAAACTGTGTTGCACTGTGTAGTGTTCAAGGCCAGACTCAGCAGTCTTTAGAATAATTTTGATGCCTTAGCTGTTGCCAGGCAACAGCTGTCCTGGAACAGAGATGAATGGGGGTCCCTGGGCTCTTTCTCTTTCTTCATCTCATCTTTACCTTCATCTTTTTTTATTTTCAGTGTCTCACTCGCAGATTATGTTGAGTATAAATGCAGTTAGGCTTAATCACTTCCTAGCAGTTTCTCTTTTTGAGCAGATAGCCTACTTATAAACCATCAGGGTGTCAAGCCATGGGTTGAGGGATACTGTGCAACTCTGATTCATATGATCTCATTGTCCCTTTTGTGAACCAAGGGGCAGTAGGTGTTTCTTTCAACATCTGTCTTAAGTCTTAACGAAGTCAGGGTTAATCAATCTCCAGCTTTTCTTCATGAAATATGTAGTTAACAGATGGCTTGTCTGGATCCACAGCCACCTTAAGGGCTCTCTCGGTTGCTGATGGACCTTATCTTGCACATAATGGCCCAGGAGTGGACACTTGGCTTGGAAACCCTATGCAGAGAACCTTGATGGGCAAAGGCATCACCCCTTCCTCTGGCACTGTTCCATATAGTTGTATTTGGCCCTGTTCATCTTGCTGGTGCTGCTGACAACCAACAGGGGAATTTAAGCTACATCAGTGGACAAACGTTTAGTCAAAAATCTTTGGTATGTCATTCCATACCATATACAGTTTACATTAAATATTGCACATACACAGCTTTGAAAGTCTTCTCCATAAGTGCTTTTCACACAGCAACATTGATGCAGCCACTAACCTGTCTGTGGGATGTTTGTCCATACGTGCTGAATCTCCCCCCTTGTGAAATGTGATCACTGGAGGCGGATAGCACAGATGTTTTTCATAGAAATAATTCATTTGCAGAGTGTGGGTTTCTTTTTTGTGTGGTGGAAATGCACTCCAAGCAAATTGGTGAGGCAGCTTCAGTGCATTCCTGACACACGCGAATAGCGAACGAAATTAAACCAGTCAAGTTTAATGCAGCTGCAGGGCTGATTTCTAACACATTGTATTTAACCCTGAAAAGATAATGTTGGCTTTTATCATTCTTTTGTTTTGCAGCTTTCTCACAATTGGCAATATTGTTGATCTGTACAATTTAATATCAATGTTTCTGTGCTTGCAAAGAGCAAAACAGATAGGGATGTAGGGAGATGTTTTTCAGTGAAAATTACAGGCTACGAGGCACAACATGGAGCTGTTTTACGTGCTGCTTGTTGAATACTGCAAAATATCTAAATTATTTAGCAGCTGTTCACACCTGAATTTCTGTTCGTCAGGCCTAAGGTCCGGTCAGACAGAAATGTACTGACCACCAAAACACACTGACCCACACACAACCTCTTCCTTCTTTTCTAGCCTGTGCCTCGTGGGAGGCTGTTACTGAGGTCCGCTCCAGTCACTCCTGCTGCTGTACTATATGAATAGTGTGCAGGTGTCTATTTGAATGCATCATCCATCAGCACTGGACAGAGATAAGCTTTCCAAAAGTCAAATCAAGTTCTCCATCCGCTTCACTGAGCCCTGTGAAATTCACTTTCCATACCAGCATTCATCTCGTCGCATCATCAGCAGTGAAACAGAAGACAGAGCCCACACATTTCTTTCACTATACAGAGAGATTTAATCAATGTTAGAGAAACAAATGCAGTCAGGATTTTATGAAATAACCTTTCAGAGCTCTTCAGCACTTGTTAGTGTTTTCAAGGTTTGGGTATGGGAGGCACGATAGACAGAACAAACTTTCTTCCTATTGAACATGTCAGTTGTGAGACACAGTATAATGCCTGTCCTTTCAAAACCTATCTTTGATAGTCTCTGAAGTGGGGCTATCTACACAAAAAGAAGAACCTCATTAATAGTTACCAACAGTGATGAAACAGAACATGAGGATGTAATATTGATTTACAGATTCCAATGGCCTCTGATGATGAAACATTAAAACTGACTTGAATCTCAAACAGAGATTTTTCCACTAACAGTTTGCACAGGCACTTGTGACTGAGTCCGTAGGTTAAGCCCTCACCATTAGTATGAAGCACACTAAAAAGCACACTGCCTAAAAACATACATGTACAGTATTTACCATTCAACATGTAAAAATATAATTCACAAACTGATCTTTTGTAAATATTATGAATCTCTTTGTCATCTGCAGGAATATAAAATGAATGTGGGTACGGCTCACACGAGAGTTAAACACAGATGCTCAGATGTATGATACATACTAACCAGTGCTTTCTCAAATGCCTCTGCTAGCTTTTGAGCATCATGTTGCTGCATAGTACAGATCAAAGCCTACAGTTCAGTGGTGAATATGCTCCATTTTTGCAGTCTACAATGATCTTTGGTGAGAATGTAAACAATTGCACCAAAACAAAAAGCAAGGCTTCAAAGTCTTGAAAACAAAAACACACAAGATCTCCATACAAATATATATATTTCACCTGATTAGGAATCCTACAACTAGTTGTCAGATAGCACGGATTAAGATGACTTGCCCTGCCTTTACACTTTGAACACTGTAAACAGTGCTCATATTAAGCAAGCCATAATTCAGTATAGCCAGTTCCCCCTTGAACAGTGAGGACAGATAACACAGTGAGTATTGTGGTGAGCATTAAAATATAGTTACTCTTTTGGATCCCTTTATGATATTGATTAACTGAAGCGTAATGAAATAGCAGGTAGCTGCAATGAACAGGGTGATTTGGGGGTTGAAGCAAAGGCGAGACAAGCTAAAATACACGGGTTAAGGTGGATAGTGACGGTGTTAAAGCATAAGCAGGGTACAGGCATCATTGTTTCCCTAGTCCCAGACATAAGGCACATTAATAGGGTACATAGTGTTGTCTATAATACCCCCTAATATATCAACATCGGCCTGATAACATGCCCAGTAAATCTGACATTTTCAAGCCTGATCATCATCCCCATGGAGTGCACAACACTTGTGCCCCTTAGTCTGCAGTTTATCCATTCAACTATCCGTCTACCCACCTATCCATCCATCCTTCTGTCTGTCTGTCTGTTCACTGTCCAAACGCACTCTACCACTGCTCCCAGCTGAAGTCATCGCCACCTCCAAACACAACAAAGAAGCCAAGGATGGTGAGGAAGATGACAGCGTTTCCCGTCATCACCAGACCGCAGGCACCCCACTGGATCTGTAAGAGAGAAATATCTTAACTGAGGTGGCCAAAAGATATCAGTGGTCATCTATTTGCATTCGCATACAGAATATTTCAACATATGTCAAGAGAACTTACTGTGCTATTGCGGGCTAAGACAATAGGGAGCCCAAAAGATGATACGACGATGCCAGTTGTTAAGAAGTAGGCCAGCTCTCTGCATGCATTGCTGGAGGAGTCAGTGTCATCACTGACACGTCTGGATATAAAGGTCGGGATGGGGCTCAATATGTAGAAAATCAGTACGAACAGAGGCCAGTATACCCTACAAACACAGGTATGGAACAGTTAAAAAGATGGTTCACATTTTAAGACAAACAGTGGTATGAGTTTGCAGCTTCTCAGATAAATCTCTCATGACTAAATGTATTTAACAAAAATATATTAGACTAAAACAGCTAACTACACACAACAGAATGAAACTCTACAGATTTTGCACATGAAGGTCAGTTTGCACATCACAAGAGTTACTGTTACGCCTGTAAAAAAAAACACTATACAATGTTTTCTGTGACTCTGAAGGAGATTTCTAAAGTCTGAAAAAATAATCCTGATGACATCAGAGATATCTCAGCTTGGGTTGAAGTTTAAAGTTTTTAACAGAGAGCCAGCATTACAAGCTGGGAGCGTGGGGTTAGAAAGAAGTGGGCATTTAGGGGCAGGGGAGCTCTAATGAAAGGCGCTATTGAGTTGAATTATGGAAATTGTGGGATTCAGCATTTCTGAGCCATAACAGGCTATATTTCTGGACGTCTGCTGCATTGAAGATGACCTTTTTTTTTTAACCCTGCCACTCAAAAGTCCATCAACTTTAATACTCAATTACTGGAGGGTATTTATGAGTACAGTCATTTCTCTGTAATAAATTACCACATCACCGGAAGAAATAAATGTACTATCCCTTTAAGAGTCAACAATGTATGTCAAGTCAAGTCTGCCCTATACAATGACATAGATGCTTTGTTGTAACAAAGAACCTACCCATACTGTTCCAGTGCACAGCCCAGCAGAAGAAATGTCAGCCCAATGGCTCCACTAAAGGACAAACCAACCAGTGCTGAAAGCAGAGAAACATCAGTTACATTATATTACATAGGCACAGATATTTATATTCTATCCAACGTATAATGAGAAACAAAGCAGACTTGTAGCCCTTGGTACTAACAGTTTGTGGCTAACTGTTAAATATACTGTGAAAAATAGCAACAACATAATATTCAAAACCGCTTAATATCATAATAATGGAAAGAAATAGCCTGCAAACATAGCAACGATAGCTTTCGACATGATTCAGCACAGGTTTTCAAACATTTTAAAACTCGGTTAACAAAGTTCTGAAGCACAGTCGCCAAAGAAAACCGTCCACTTGTTAAACGTAACTCCAAACTGTCGACTAAAATACCTTTAATGCCAGCCATTACGATAAATGTGTGAAAGTTTCTCTTTTGACTTTTGTTCTGCTCCTTCGCTGTTGTTTATGTGCTCAGGCTCTGCTTCTTGGTAAAACCACTTCCTGCTTCCTCCATCGGGTCCTTCTTTGTCATCAGGTGACTGTTAAAGCTACAGTTCAGTCGCTCGGGATCACTCGCTGTGCACATGCAAACTCACTTGAACGCAACGGGGTGCTGCCGACTCTTCTTCTTCTGTTTCTGACCGCTTGTGGTGCACGAGGTTCCCAGGGCCGTGTTTAACACCCAAGAACGCTTCCTCAACCACTGTGTTTTACATGTAAGCAGTATACACTGTTATACATTATTTATATTATTAGCCTACATAAGTTGTAAATAGTAACATTAATAAAGGCTGAAGTCCATTTAATTTCTAATTTATTTTCACACATTTGTGAGTGGTTTTACTTCCTCTTCCATTATCACATAGTTCCCTTACTAAAATGTTACATACTCTTTATGTAACTTTAAAAAAAAAAAATGAAATGGTTGCTCTGAAAATTGTTGGAGGAACTACAAAACCCACAGTAAAAAAAAAATACCCTCAGATGAACCAGGGCTAAACTCAGTGTGTCTCCCCTTTGTTAGGCTTCAGGCCCACTATAATATGGAGATTAAACTGGGTGAAAGGTACAGTACTTCAAAGGGCATGACTGATCACACAGCTAGACCAGATGTTAGCGGACTGATGCTGCTGCCGTACAGATGGAAATCCTGTATCCACCATACCTGGATAAGTTCCCTTCAAAAAGTTACAGCTTAAATGTCTCCTGTTTCACCTTGGTGTGGTAAAGAAGATTTTGTAAAGGAATGATCAATAAAGTCTGAAGTTCTGGTAATAAACTGCGCCTTAATATCGCTTTGCTGCTGTTTCTTGTAATTTTCAGGACAGTTACTGCCAATGGAAAAATGTGTTTGTGCCTCTGTTTGTGTTTATGTTTGCATGAGCTGGCATGTTGTCACTCATCCTGCAGCACCCACATGCTCAACTTCAATTTAAGGTTGTTATTAGCTGATGAGTTTTAATTCCCCTGAATGACAGAGTAAGCATCATCCAAATAATAATTTGAGGCTTCATAGCAGGAAACACCCAGTTTCTTTGAAAATGATAGCTGGGTGCACAAGGAGGTGTTATTCATTAGATAAACCTTATGTTGCTTTCTTATTTTCTTCAAAATCAACAAATCTTTAGTTCTCCTTTCTGCAAAACCATTGTGCTGATACGCTACCACAAATCTTTAAAAAAGAAGTGAGAAAGAATAGATGTTGCTATAAAGAAGTTTCAGACAGGAAATGAAACTGCTGTTTTCAAACCACAGTGAATGTTTAATAAGAGAACATTATGTCATAATAGGTTGTTTTGATCTCTAAGAGTGATTTTGAAACCCTACTGCTTTTTGCCAGTGACTCATTGCTACAAATCACAATCACAGAAGTAGAATCGACATGGACCACACGTCACACGTAATCCAAAAATAAAAAGCTGTTTAATGTGTTACAGAGACAGTCACTGAATATAGTTTCAACCTAAAACGCATGCCGTGCGGCTACATTTGGAATTTAAGCTCAGTTCATACAAAAATCTGGAAAGAAAAACAAAATGGGCATTACTGAAGCCATGATGGAGAAAAGTGAGGAATCATGTGATGACTGACGGGCCACTTCGACCTGTCCTGTGATGGAGCTGGGAAATCTTCAGAGCGATTGTTGCCAGGGGTGCCAGTATCACCTGTAACAAACAAGGACAATATATAAGCAATATTGTTTATTAGTATTTTTACTTAGAGATATTTTATTCCAGAATGTTCAATTTAACATATTTTTGGGTTATTTTGATCAAACTACTCTTTAAATTGTCATAATTAGACATCTACCTGTGTGTCTTCAAAAATGTGCTCCCTCTCATAGCTGTCAATGTAGATTCGAACAGTCGCCCCGTCACTACCTGTGCCACTGAGTCTGTAGATGATTCGAGAACCATCAGAGAAGATGATCCGCAGACCCTGCAGTGAAAACAGCCCAGCACAGACCATATGAAGCTTTCAGGATTTGCAGGCACAGCTGAGTGGCTACGATGCTGAAAGAGCCCAAACACTCAGTGAGCATGGGACACAGGATGTATCTGTTCATATAATAAGATAATCATTACCGGAATACATCTCGGTGTGTGTCATGTACCTGGTTCCTGGAGATGGTGCTATCAACAGGATCTGTGTACTCAAAGTTGTCAGCTTTTTCCACTTGGTAGATTTTGTCTTCCACAGCAAATCTCTGCTTCACGAAGGACTTGTCTGAAATCATGAACTCCAAATCCTCCATCATCTCACAGGCTGCGTCTATGTCGACATTCTCATAGTCATACCTGGACCAAACAACAACACATTTTAATTACAAAATAAAAAGTGTTTTATTAATCAACAAGTTCTTATGTGACACAGCAAATAGACTTTTCTGTAACAGTCAGGGTTTAGAGTTTAGAGCTTATATTATCTTAAGGCGGTGAAAACTTTCAAAAATTTTAAATTAACTCCAATAATTTAGAAGACTGTTTTCCACCATAGAGCAACAATACTCACCAAATTTACAATTCTTTGCTAATGTAGTGTTTTAAGATTATTTGTAACCAATGGTAAGTCAGCAGAGCAAACCATTTTTTTTTTAATGACAGATTTAAGCTTCAATTTGAAAATATATGTATTTATAGTGATGGCAACACAGGCAAATAATATGAAAGATCACAGAGTCCCTGACTCATTATTTTACATTATCGTTCACTGCACAGCACAAGGCTTGACAGAATGTGCAATGGCATATATTTTCCACTAGATGTCAGTCTTTACATGTGGCAGCACAGGGGATTTCTCAGCTTGCCTCTTAATAGCTCCATCTACAGACAGGTGAGAGATTAAACAAAAAACCTGAAAAATGGTGGAGAAACAGGATGACAATGACCCCATCCAATAGGTGGAAATGAAAGGGAATATCTTTTGGAAGAATGGTGTTCATCCCTCCAGTAGAGTTCAAAGACCTGTACAATCAATGTCAAGAAGCACTGAAGCTGTTCTGGTGGCATGTGGTGACCAGTATCTTACTAAGACACTTGGTTTTTCCTTTGATATGTCACCTACTCAAAAATAATTATTCCCCTGTTACTAACTTTTTGCTGTCCTCTTCCTTGTGATTTCAAAACATTTTGTATCGAGTGAGATGAATGAAAGGTTTCAGTGGTTGTCAGTGGTTTATGATGGTTGATGCTGTAAAACCACAAATACAAACTCAGAAAAAACAATGGTGTTTACTTGTATGATTGACTCCCAATCATTTGACATCTCACCTGGTGAAGTAATTTCTTCCATATTTTAGCCAGTGGTCCTTAAGAATATCCTCTACACTCTGCCTTCTGCTGGCCAGAATGGACAGCCATGCCAGCACAGCCCAAAGCCCATCCTTTTCCCGAATATGGTCTCCACCTGAAAGATGATATGATGATATCATCTTTATTCCCCCCCCACAGTATTTCAGTCAAGATGAAGCATCTTTTGATCAAATAACTCACTGAAGACGTACAGTACCTGTACCAAAGCTTTCCTCTCCACACAGAGACAGTCGGCCTGCGTCCATTAGGTTCCCAAAGAACTTCCACCCAGTGGGAGTTTCATATAGCTCTATTTTTGTTGCCTTGGCTACTCTGAAGGAAAATACAGTGAAAGAGTATTCTAAGAAAGCACAGAGAAACTTTGAAACACCAGCAGAAGGCAACACAATTTATTCAATACAGGTCCGGTTATATCGTTATTGTACATCTAAATACAAAGATTAAATCATTCAACCTTGAAGAACTCTTAAGTTTGACTTGGCCACAACTTGGAAAAATCAAAGGCTCATTGGTTTTGATAGTGATATGTGAAAGCCAGGCCAAGGTTTTACCTGTCTAAGGCTGCACTTGTGGGCATGCTGCGAGCGAAGCCTCTCACCCCTGTATGCTGGAAGTATGGGATGCAGAAGATGTTGTCAGCAATCACAGCCACAGAGTCAGACGGGGTGACGAAGAAGCCGTGTTTACCAAGGATCATGTTACGGTCCTAGAAAGCCGACAGCCAGACAGAGGTCAGAGATCAAAGCCTTTGGTTCAGGCCCAGGTTCCAGACATGAATGTAAAGGATAATTTTTGCTTGATGTCATTTTATAAATTCGAGCAGAAATAAAGAAATAAGAAACCAGTGCACACACCCCATCACCATCAAAAGCTGCACCAAAATTATGCTGTCCATCTCTCATGCTGTCAACCAGATCTGCAGCATAGGTGAGGTTAGGGTCTGGGTGTTGACCCCCAAAATCCTCCATTGGGATACAGTTAATTGCAGAATTGGCAGGACAACCCAACTCCTCACACAGTATTCTCCTCACATATGGTCCTACCACTGGGGAGACAGGGATAAGACAGGGCTGATTATAAAGACTACGGAAGTCAGATCTGGTATGAAGTAGCATTATCGGCATTGCTCTCTTTAAAGCAGTAGTTTGACATTTTGGGAAACTCCACTGAAAATGTTATTAAAACTGAACAATGTGGCTATTTCAGTGTACGGGGTGCCGAATGTAAAAATTCAGTTGCAATTTTTTAGCTGATATATTTTGAATATTTACTCACTTTCATTGCATTGAGGAAGGTGTACGGTTCTTTATGGACGGTTTTTCACACGGTTTTTACCGTTCACTCTACATGCACAGAGAAGATAAGGCCAGCCATCACATCATATTTCACCTTTGCAATATAAAAGTACTGTTAACTAAATTATCTAATGAAAGGAAACATCATCTAACAGTAAACACCGTCCGGACATCCATTCTTGAAGCGGGTCAAACTAGGGTCTTCTCCCGCACCCAGCCCGGTAGCTAAAATCAGGTGAGGATAGTCACTACAGGTACCGTCCACACTATTAACGGTAAGGTAAGTAGTTTTAATTTTGACTTTTCAAAGCATTCTGGAGGGAGATATTGTTAGCTAACCTGACCAGCTAGCTACCGTTTTGTGTCACCACTTGGATGCTAGCTAAGGTTAGCTAAGGTTTTTACCTTGTGTTGTGGGGACCTGAAACAAGAGCCAGCATTTTAAATGTCAGATATATCTAACTTGGTACATAGCTATCTGGGAAAGTCACACATTAGCAACAGCATAGGCTTCATAGAGTGGTCATTTTATTACCAGTAACCATTAACTAGGTTATGGGTAACTACGGTTACCTATTTCTGAAACATAGCTGCAGAAAATCCTTTCAGTGGATCACAAAACCTTAGCTAGCACCTGAGTGACACTAACAACCGGTAGCTAGCTGGTCAGGTTAGCTAACAGTAACTCCCTCCAGAATAAAACTACTTACCTTACCGTTAATAGTGTGGACGGTACCGGTGGAACTGCACCTTGGGGTGCAGCCCGCACACCTGCCTTGACTGAGTCCTTTCACTCCTCTCACCGACTGATCCGCGGTCAGTGGCGTGGGCGGGGCTTTGTGAGCTGAGGCTGCTGCAAGGGGGCGTGGACCAGAGCGCGGCCTTGGGTCATTTGCATATTTTCATTTAGCTTTACACTCGGCGACTAGATTTAGATTTAATATTTAGATTTAGATTCAACATTTAGATTTAAATGTAACATTTATCTTTTAAACTTAAGATTGATATATATATTTTTTTTTACATATACACATTGTCAACAATTAAATATAGCATGTTGTTTTACATGAATTTCTGTCTCAAATCAGAAGAAAATGAGCTTAATGTGAGGAAAGTGAGCTAAATATTCAAAGTATATCAGCTAAAAAATTGTAACAGAATTTTTACATTCGGCACCCCATATGATTCAAGCTGAGAGGCCAGATTTATAGTGATATACAGTATAAGGTTATGTGGTATCTACTCAGTAACAATATTTGTCATGAGGGAGTCTATATTGAGCTGTTGTGGTGGAGGATTTAGTTCCTACAACCCCATATCACCTCTGCTGGAACAAAGCCTTAAACAACACTCTAACAGGATTCAAAATTTCTTTGATCTTTTGGCAAACATTTCTCATTGTCATCACTGATATGAATATAGTAAATGATTTGGATGGTGTAATTGAAGGACCTGTGTCATTGGAATTACCAGAACAAAAAATTACGCAATAGTTGGATGTTTTGGTGACTGAGGCCAAACAGATTGTTATGTACTGACTGGTGACTTGACTTGTCCTTCGCATTTGACCATACGCAAACAAGTGGAGGAACATGGTCATCATGAGCATGTTGTTTTTCCTGATAACTTATGACTCAGTTTGAAAGACGCATAATACTGAGCCTTGATTGTGAGAAGAACCTACATACACTGGCCTGTGTGCTCCTATTATATTGTTAAGAATGCATTTGTTCCTTTTATTAGATATTCAAACATGAAGCCAAGGGCCCAGTCTGCTTTCAAACCCAGAACAGTTGTATGTAATACATTAATACAGCAATTAAAACCAACAGAAACATGATTTTTAATGCAATATTTGTATCATATAATCTTTCTGTCATGATGTTGTTTACAGTGTAATGGAGAAGATCTTAATGAGATGAAATGCTATCCTCTCACCTCCGTGCATGGCATCTAGTCTTATTTTGATGTGGTTCTCTCCAGACAGAAGCTCCTTCAGGGCCGCGAAGTCAAAGATATTCCTCAACAAGTTGGCGTAGGATTCCACTGAGTCCACAATTTCCACTGGACAAAACCACAAATGAGAACAAATAATGTATCAGTCGTCAGTGACTCTTTGATTTGAGCTTGTGTTTTATCTCAGTAGTCAATCAAATGAGTCAGAATTTATGTTTGATCTCAGAGAGTTAGTACTTTTTTTATATATGCAACAATAAAAGGAAAGTTTTCAGTGCTCTAGAAAATTTTTCTCTCCCATTCCCTCTGTCTTTTCCTGATCTGAAGTGCTGGGATAATGCGACACTTCACCTGTGAAGGGTTTGAACTTGTTCTCCAGATCAAACATCTGTTTTCCCAGGGTTGTCAGATCCACTCGAAGTCCAGGGCAGATGGCAAACTCCTCGATGGTTCTGCTGATTTGGAAGATCTTGTTTGTGACAGCCTCTTTTGCCGGTCCTAGATGAAGTAGATATTATATTTATGGTTTAACACTGATGGTCAGATGTAGAGTACTGTAAAAGTAAAGACGGGTGACAAATGAAAGGGAAAATAAGATGGAGTCATCCTGGAAAGGACCGCTCCCATCAGGATAGAAATGATTCATCATAGGATAAAAGTCATCACTCAGAACAACTTTGTATTTATTTGCAGTGACCCTTCACTCTAAAGGGACAAATGGACCTAAACCATGTCAGCAAAATGGCCCCCACTGCATAACAGAGCCACCAGATCCCCTCACTGTAGGGGTCAAGCATTCAAGCATCCCTCTCTATGTAACCGTCAACGCCTGTTCTCACTTACACAGTCCGGTCACGTCCTGCATCGACATTCTCAGTCACCTGAGGACAAATTGCTCTTGTGTTTTTCCTTACACAAGCACAATGCCTTTTCCACAGATCTGAATGCAGATGTCACTTTAGTCATTGTTCCTACTCAAACATGAGCTAGTTGAGCATCTCTGACTGAAGCTCCTGCCATCTGTGCCCCAACAATGAACCCTCTTTTAGAGTCAATCAAATCTTTTCCTCTTGTCATCTTGATACAAAATCAGAATCAGTCTGCTCTGCATTTTTTATACATGATGCCACAAAACATGACTGGATGTTAACTGCTTATTTGTATCATGCAGTGCACCTGTGTGGAAGCATTTGCATTCATTATGTTTCTCCACTCATTTATTCAGGTTTTTCCTTTGTGCCACATGTCTGAATGAGGCCTTGTACAGCCTTTTTCAATGTCTGACTTCTCTTGTGTCACTATTTTGCACTTGGCTGATGACCCTGCATGAGTCCTCCTCTCCAGTTACCATACCTCCATTGACAGTATTGAACTTAATGCCAAAGTCTCCATCAGGTCCACCGGGGTTATGGCTAGCAGTGAGGATGATGCCTCCGATGGCTTTGTATTTCCTGATCACACAGGAGATGGCCGGCGTGGACATTATCCCGTGGTGTCCAATGATCAGACGACCCACCTGAGGAAATGTCACACAGGTGGGTGTGAGATGGCTGGCATGACTGTGTATCTTAATATATCCGAGTGGGGGAGGGGTGGGAATACCACTCGATATCATACTTCTTCCTAAAGGTAAGCGGGGTTAGGATTTTGTTTAATGAACCACAGTTACGGCACACCAAGAGCAAGTTAGGTCGTGTGTGAGTGTATTTTGAATCCCACTGAGTATACCATCCATCCGAGAAAGCATCAGACGCTCAAAGCTCATGATATTTAAACCTGAGGACCACAGGGAGCTCATGGCTTTAGCTGGCAAGAGAATGGAAAACAAAACAGGTTTCATATGTTTCTATTTGAAGCTTTGCAGTTGCAGCAGCAGCTACCTAGAGTTATGGCTAAAAGGCAGTATTCATCCTTCAATTTCACAGTGTTACATTGTTCTGCTGTTGTGTTGCATTATACGTTTTTCTGTCAGTGGTCTTGTATTGCTTGTGGCTCACAGATACTGGCCATGCACACTTAGTTGGTTGCTCAATAGGAGCAAATGCCTCTAATCCAACAGTCCTGTAATAAATCCCTCTTCATGGGTTAGGGTTATAATATGCAGTTTTTGTTGAAATTGTCTTGTCGTTTTGGATACTGCAGTTTTGGGTGCTGTTAAATAGTATTGTGTTATATGGACAGGTGTTGCTATTATTTTGTCCTCCCCATTTATATCAATGAGGGAAGGCTACTTAACAGAGACACCTCTCTGTATAATGTAATACAGTGCAGCAGTACAAACTGCAGAAGGAGCATTTATTACAGGACTGTTGTATTAGACTCCATTAGTTTCAGCTAAATGTTCTGAATAACAACAAAGTGACAACTAAGTGTATTTTAATTAATCATTGAAGTTGATAAAAGCATTAGCAAACTGCTACAAGTTATTGGTTGTAATTTTAACTAAAGGATATTATGGCACTAGATGAAAAATGAAAGGTTTATCAAAGGTACCAGAAGTCATCCATAGAGTGGCATTTTATGGCAATTCATCTGATAGTTGATGAATGAGATGAATGAGTGTAAACTATAAACAATATTTTACCTTTCATTTAACTTAATTATGTTTTGTATAATAATGTAATATACTAAAGAAGTTCCAATCATCTGTTTGGATTTCTCTTCTGTTTTGTTTACCTTTGGATTAAAAATTATACCTTTAACTTGTTGGATCTAGGATACATATCTTTTGATTCCAGATATTCATAATGCTTCCATGTGTCAAAAACTGCAAGTGAATTCTAATACAACATGAAGCTGGTAGAACCAATGACAACAAAGTGATAATAACAGGTGATCAGGGCAAGTGACACTGACATACGTGAAGTGATCTGCACACAGTGACATCGGCCCATGTGCTCAACCACCCACACACTTACCAGCATGCATACACACACACACACACACACACACACACACACACACACACACAAACACACACAAGGCGAGTAAATACACACACATGGTGACACTGACCCCATTGGCAGCTGCCATCTGCACAATGACCTCAATAGCTGTTTGGTTAAAGAAGCGTCCGTCTCCCCCCACCACCACTGTTGAACCCTGGCGGTCACGTAGGTCAATGGAGGAGAAGATACTCTGGATGAAGTTGTGCAGATAGTTCCTCCTGGACTGAAATACAAAGACCCTTTTCCTCAGGCCACTGGTGCCGGGTCTCTGGTCAGGGTAGGGGGCTGTAGGGACAGTCACCACCTGCAGAGGACTGTTGTCCATTGTTTCAAAATGAAGATCCAAACTAATGCGGTGGCGTAAAGAGCTGGGGAACCTGTTGTTTTGAGGGAAATCCCCCTGTCAGTGGACATAGGGAATGGTACACAGCAGGGGCAGAATGGGAGGGTAAAATCCTGACTCCTCCTATTATTTCACTGGAAGCACAGGGTCACAGTGGTGCTTCTGCAGCCCAAAATAACCCTCCGAACTAATGTGTGTGCAGAGGCAGTAACTGAAGACGCTCCTTCACACATGTGCCAGGAGATCACTGTCAAGGCTGCAGGCCCAGTCACAAAGACGTGTGTGTGTGTGTGTGTGTGTGTGTGTGTGTGTGTGTGTGTGTGTGTGTGTGTGGGTGTGTCTGGTGTCTGACTGGAAGTTACTGAGTTGTTATGGGAGCAATTCATCCATCTGTTAAGGGTTGCAGCTGTGCTTGGAGTAATGATATGCAAAAAGAAGGATGGCATCTCTCATCGAAGATGCACTTGGTGCTATTTTAGGAGAGGATATTTACCCTTTTTAAAAGTTGTGTGTGAGAACAGAGAGCGTAAGGAGCAATTAGAGACTAATTAGGAGCACATACTGATATAGATATGTGGTTTTAAGAAAGTGTCTGTTGACACAACAAAAATAATTTATTGAATCTAATTATACAAGCAGCTGAATCAAATCAGTAGAAGGTTATCTGCATGAGACAGAACAACACTGCCCTCTAGAGTCTATTCAGGGCACCTTATAACACAGTACAATCACACTACAACCTCCCAGTGCAACATACAGACAGTTTTAGTATGTAGTAATAGCGTGAACTTGCATTAGTCATTTACTAGACTTTGGCATCAAAACAAAGTTGACATTACTCTATTACGTAAGTACCAAACAATTGACAGCCCAAGGTAACAAATAGGACATTATATATGTTTTTGAATATAAGCATTGAATGAAGTCACCATCATTCTTTTATTTTTTCAAGTTAAATAAAATATAGCAAATGTATCAAAAATAGAGTATGTAAAGTAAAGATGAGTGTTATCTATAGCAGTGGCTACTAACTAATCCCTCAAAATGAAACAATGTCTATCTGGGACCCCTTGTCATTCATTGCGGGTGTTAAACTGTAACTAGTGAGATTTCACATTGTTGCTTCTGAATCATTTTTAGAGGACAGAAGGGATCAATCTGTGCACAGTACACTTGTGTACATTTCACTAGACAAAGACACAATTAATAAAGAGTCAGAACTATGTTTTGTAGTCTTTTATATCCTGTTAATTCTCTCCCTTAGATGTATCTTGTGACCTGCTCAATGGGTCTCCCACCTCCCGTGTTGGGAACCACAGCAGTACACTGTGAGTCAATGTGACCCAATATAAAAACTGCTCATATATGGCTGTCTGTTTCAGTTTCCTCTCTGTAACCTTTGATGTCTGCGATACTGTGAGTGAAGATAGATTTCATGCCATGGTATGAGGTTCTTAACAATAAGCTAACAGCATTTCAGTGTATATTAGATTTCAGTATACATTTTGATGTTCTACGACATTAGAAACTACATGCACAGCATCCTGGCCATAGGACGTAAGTCATTCTTTGGGCTTTCTGTTTATGACACAGGAGTGTCCTATGTAACTACCTTAAATCTATTAGGACTTGTCAGCTTCCTCGCTGCCCAAGTCTTCTAAAACCATGGCTGCTGACAAAAAGCATTGCCACGGCTCTCCTGAAGAGGCCGCTGTTTGATGCTGATTGTTTTGAGTATTTTCACTGGAGACTGTTGGTACCGGATCAGAGAAAGATGCCTGTCTCAGAGGAAGCTGAGGAGGAGGAAGGTGGAGCTACAGGGTAGACAGAGATCTGGGTGAGCTTGAGGAAGTAGGGAGCTTTCCGGGCAGGCTTCCATTGAATCCCTCTCCGACGCTCTGAACGCCCCTTTGGTCTCATGTGGAAATATCTCCCATTCAGGTTGGTGTCTCCGCAGGCGTTGAACCACCATCCGCCTGGAAGATGGCAGAAATTACATGTTGTGCAGCTGATACTAGATGACAAGTGTTCATGAATCCCCTTATTTGCATAACATTGGGATAAAACATCTGCTGTACCTGTGTAACTGTGGGCACAGTTGAGGTCCTGGTGCTTGTCATTGTCCCTGTCCTTGGTGGAGAACATCATGCCCGTGTGGTTGCTGATGGGGTCCGGCAAATCTCCAGACAGATGTGTGAGGTGAATGGTGTAGTTGCTCTCTGGACCGTCAAGGTAAAATCTGTATTCGATGAAGCGTCTCACCTGTTTCCAATCTTCCAGCTGGAAGTGAAGAACAGAGTCGCCCTGAGCGGCTAGAGAGCGGATCTTCCTGAGACCCAGCCAAAACTCTCCTGTCAGAGAGAGAGAGAGAGAGAGAGACATCAGAGCTGGTGTAACAAACGCAGACATGATGTACACAAACTCATATACAGAGCTGCAGAAATAAGGTTATAAAGTAGTTGTGGATTTGGCAGCTGAGAATTCATTTTCCAACATTTCTAACATTAATTGCGCACACAACAGTGTCTGTTACCTTGAAAATATCCAAACCCATTTTCATACTTCTCCCAGGTTTGATCAAAATTCACTGAACCATCCCTCCTCCGCTGGATGACTGTGACTCCGTAGTCTAAACAGAAAAAAAGAAAAAGAAAAGTGGATCACCTCATTAGAATTTATGATCTTTAAAATTGTCATTAATCAGTTTTTTAAAAATGCATTCAGCAATAGACATTCAACAGACAGGAATTTACATTCTGTTGCATTCTTTTAACTTATTGATCTCAGCCTCAGTGTTAACTGTTCACTCTCACACAGCTGTGTCACAGCTGCATTAAGTCACTACTAATGCAAACTGCATATTTGCTACTGCTGCTGCTTTACATTAAAAATGAAATGACTACTTTAGTGAAGACAGACAGTTGGACTGATCAAAAATTAACACGCGATCCTTGAAAGGAGTTTGTCGTACCTTTGCTCATGTCACAAAAGGCCATGAAGGGCTCTGATCCGTTGGGTCTGATGGCGTAGACGCCGCTGGCTCGCTCCCCTCTGCTGAACAGCTGGCTGCAGTCTGATGGCAGGTCTGTGGAAAAATGACCACAAACTTGACGTCAAACTTGAAACTGTCCTGAATAAAGTTTAGCTGCAAAGTGGTGATCTGGAGCAGAGAAGCTAATGCACACGTGACCAGAGAGTTCATATCAGCAGCATTAATGGGGTGTGCAGGATAATTGATTGCTCAGTAAGTAGTGACACTGTGGATGTAGCAGGCAGCTCCCTGCCGTGACAGTATGAAGCTGTATGAATATGAGGCAGAAAATTGTTGGAAATTGCCTGGACACATTCTTAAATCATGAGCAGTGACACAGAAGGACTGAATACTTAATCTAAGTCCCTGCTGACGGTGTATGTCAAATAAAAGGTTCCAAATCCAAATATGACTCTCAACATTTCCTCCATCTTACTCATCATTTCGGGGTTGCTGGTCGAGCTTGAGGTCAGAAAAGGGGTGAGTGTTGGTGCTTCACTGTTGAAGTTTTCAGGCATCCTCTCAATGGTGTCCTGGGCTAATGTGTTGGCTGTAAGCTGGGGAAAAATTGTAGGGGAAACACTTTAGCTTGCAGATATAATCCTTGGACTGACACTAGAGGAAAAACTGTGGGTTATGTTATTCTGCAAAAGTAGAAATTTTCCAAAGTTTTTGATTCATTTTATTGTAATAATCTGAATTTTCAGCTCTCAAGAATCAATGCAAATGTATTCTATCACTGAGGCACAGGCTGAGATTATTCAGAATATGGACAGCTCCTTCATCATGTCTGCACTCTTCAAAGATTTAAAGTCTAAATTACACGGCACAGTAGCATGACTCCATTAAAGCTTCTTTCTACCAGAGCAGTCGGTGCAGTGCCATGATGATGACAGCTCATAACTCAAAAGGCAGCAAAAATAATCGTAGGAAACTGATGGAGAAATGCATAGTTAAAGGGCTGTATGAAAATTTGTGTGTGTGTGTGTGTGTGTGTGCGTGAGTGGGGAGGTGGGGTGAGTGTGGGGGTGAGGGGCAAGGCCCTCCCCCCATTAACAATTATTTCTTTGGCCCCTCTCCTCGACAATGAAAACCCTTGTTCCAAGTACCTTAGAAATATTACAATAATAACAACATAACAAAATGTTGCAGTGTTAAATATTAACCTTAAAGTCTTTTTTATGGTGTAACTATTCGATTTTTTTTCTTTAATTTACAAAGTAAATATCATAAAAGAAGAATTAATCAAGGTAAGAAAGTCCCTAACATCTACCTTTTCCTCCAGGATCTTGATCTTCGTCTTCTGGTGGTTGATCTGGTCGTTCTGCTCCTTCACAGCGTTTAGCAGCTCAATGATGCTCTGCTCCTGGCTGTTGATCACGTCCTGCTCGTGGAAAAAAGTAGGAATTATGGGATCTGTTACACAATGGTGTTATTTAATTGTTAATATTATAAGAAATTCTTTGAGTCGGTATAGAAACAAAGTATAGTTAAAGATAAAAATATATTCTACTTCTTACTAACAACTACTTTCTTGGCACCTTGTTAAAGGTTGAATCAAGTGCAGGTTTCGACAACAGGTGACTCACCCTGAGGCCATTGATCTCTGCCACTTGATCGCTGGTCACCAGACCGTGCGACAGAGTGCTCAGCTTCTTCTCCAGGCCCTCCACTTTGTTCTGCAGTTGACTCTTCTCCTGCATGATGTTTTCCATCTTGGAGTTGATCTGAACAGACAGGTCTTTGATCTCGTCATTGTTGGCCTTCAGCACCACAGTGGTCTTCTTCAGCTCCTCCCCTTCCTCCTTGATTTCACTGGCGAGCACTGACAGCTGGTAGAACGAGTGGTCGAAGATGTTGAGCTTCTGGAGGATGTCATTTATCTGTCCCTTCGTCCTCTGCACGAACTCCCGCAGGCTCTGGCCCAGCTGGAGGAGGCCGTTCGCCAGGAGACGCACGTCATCCAGACCAGCAAATCGGGACCGGGTTTCAGCCGGCGCCCCGGGCTGGAGGACAGGAGTTTCCTCGTTGCCACAGAGGGCAGGGACACAAGTAGCAGACAGAACAAACAATACGGGAATTAGTATGGTTCTCATGTTGTTGTCTTGATGCTTCACCGGCTGTGTGTTGATGGTGTCAGGCAGCTCTCTCCCTCCTCTGTGACTGGACAAAGAGCCACTGAGTGAGGAAATCTTGGGTTTTATATGTGCACTGTCTGCTATCAGGTTAATGATTATCCTTATCTGATCAATATCAGTACACCGGATGGAGTTTCCCCCTGCTGAGCGGACTATTGAAACTGGATCATATTCACATCATCATCTATGTTCAAAATCCAGTGGTTAGTTTTGATATTATCATAAAGTGGAATGTTTACAGTTTTTCTGCATTTAACATGCTCCACCCATTTTTCAGTGCATACGGTTTTGCTCCATCTAAACTGAATTTGTTCCACTGAGCAGGTTGAATTTACTGAAAGGAGAGTGATTTATCTTTTTGTCCACTTGCCACTGCAGCAATGTCAAATGATATATATTCGGTTTCAGTTCTATCTAAGGCATTTCTTTTTTGTTTTTTGAACCCGGATGGTGTGACACGGTGTGACACGGTGTGACACGGTGTCACACACAGTTTTCTCCTGACCGGTAGTTACCTTTGACGAGGCCATGACTTCTCTCTGTTATTGTTGTGTAGTCTAGTTTATTTTTAAACAGGAAGATGACCCAGTTTACATATAGGATTGATTGAGAAATATGACTTATGCAATTGTGGTTTTGCAATGTGTTACTTCATATACTTTGATCCCCTGGTGGGTAGGAATAGACAATATGCATGTAACGTCACTAGCTGTCTATGACAATGAAACCAGGCAGCATGGATCTGTTTCCACTGTAAATCTAAAGACAAAAACGCTACCCAAGTCAACATGTTGCCTCTTATTTATGAATGGAAAATCTGCAGCCCTGCAATCAAACATTATTCCATTATCTGCAAAAAGAGGTCGACCTGCATTTGTGCAACAGCACTCCTTCGCTCTACACACATAGACACACACACACACACACACACACACACACACACACACACACACACACACACACACTGCAAGAAAACAAAAGACTCATTTGTGGTGCACAGTCCCTACAACTGTCAGTGGGAATATGAAGACCTAGCCTCTCCTCTGTTAAATGTTAACTATACCCATATGAGAGCAGGATTGCATGAGCCCCACAGTGTGTACACAGTAAACAGTGTCCACAACCCTGATTTCAGCCAGTGAGGCCTGATCTCTGGAAGGTAAAATGTATGGGTGCATGGTGTCCCACATTTATGAACCCTCTAATGACGCAGCAGCAGCGGCTTCAAAGAGTAAGAGACACACAGTCTAGGGGCCACAGGGAAATCAAGGATGTGTGTGTGTGTGTGTGTGTGTGATAAACAATGAACGGGGAGTAAGCCAGTCTTCATTATACTTGACATGTGTGAGTGTTGGAGATGGAATATTGAGCTCATGAATACGTATTAACATAATTTATCACTGTGGATTTTGCTTCTATTGATTATTGATTGATTATAAATACAGACACATACACATCAAGAGCTACTGAATGAAAAACTGTCATGCCACATGCAGAACTCTCCAAAACGAGAGCGAATGCAGCCTGACTGGATGAGGGTGAGGCCGACACTGAACTCTATCCTAAACAACTCCTCACCCTTTATATTATTATCACCATGGAGATTGTCTTATCTTATACTTTTTGGGCCCCAGATTGTTATAACAGCAATTAGAGAGTTGTCAAGTTGCCAAGGTTATGACATTTTCTAATTTCGGGAGATGGATTACATACAACAAATGTATTTCCCACTGCTTTATTTTGGACTAAATTCATACTAAATATCAATATATCAGTGTATATGTGTGTGAAAGTGACCCCACATGAACTCCAAACCCAGAGTTGATAAAACTCTGAATGGTGATCCGATGGAGAATCTACCTCAGGGGCAGAATGTAATGTGCCTGAGGAGTAAACCAGCAGCCATCGGACTGTACAGCTCTGCCTCCCCACTCAGCTCCTGCTGGAGGGTGAAGCAAGTCTCCTGCAGCATCTGCATTGCTTTGTGCACACAGAACACTGTGGACTGACCTGTATGTCCTATGCTGCACTGTTGAGTGATATTTTGAGCATACAACAGTAGACACACATTTTCATTCTCTTTAAATTGATACGATTGAGTGATATTGTTTAGCAGGTTTTCTTCAGCCCAAATGGAAAAATGCAGAAGCACGTGCAGGTTTAGCTGTTACACTAACTTTTATTGCACTCTCTGTTTTGCCATTTGGCACCTGCTATTAAAAAAAGATAACGGTTCACATTATTTCGTAATACTGTTTATCTACCATACACACAGACTGTTTACTTGTTTGATCAAACCGCCAAAGCCAAATAGATTTTTGTACAGCTGGCATATTTGTGGTCAAGCCACATACACACATGCGCGCGCGAGCAGACACACACACACACCTACTGTAGCCTTTCTATTATATGTCTGCATTTTTAATTTTCTTGGCTTATTGTCAGTAAACTGGGAAGCAACAGTCCACAGTTTGATTCTAAAAGCTATTTTTAAATCTGTCAATACTGAATATTATTAAATGTTAATTAAAGATAATCCTAGAATTAAATAGAAAATATCAATTTATTAAGGTTCACTTTAAGTTTGAGCAATGAACTACAAATAACATTCATTTGAACATTAATATTTTCCTCAATCTAACAGTAAAATACAAGACCATGACCTTCTTGAGTTAGATTTAAAGTTTTCTGTCATAGAGAAAGAAAGTAAGTTAGTAGATAAAAAGAAAAATTGATAGTGATTTACCATTAAACAAACCTTGACTTTAAAAACTCTCTGACTTTACTGACAGATTTACACTGTCTTGTACTGTTTACAATTAGCTGAAGTACTCTGAATGATTTATACAAATGATTTGTATGACACAGATCAGAGAACTATACCATTCTAAAAGATAAACTACTTACGGCAGCCTCAGCCTTAATGTGAACTTTCACAGTGAGTGTCATATAGCCTGTAACTGACGTCTATAGATTCAAATGAATCCTAGTGGCTTTACTTAAGACTTCTGCATCTTGAATTTTAAATAACCTCACTTGTCAAGGGTGTGTGGCCTTGGTCTTGATTCATAGGTCACTGTTACATGACTACAGCATTTCAGTTGGCCAATGCAGCTACAGTACAACCTGTAACTCCCCTGACCACAAGCCACAGTTACATAATGAATGTCTAATGGGAGAAGATATATGCTGTGACAAACCTTTAGGTGGACTGAACTACTTTAAACTTTTCCATCTGTTTTGTGTTTTCCAGTTAAATGTCCAACTCCGTAAACTCCATTCAGTAGATGTAAAAAAAAAACAACAAAAAAACAAAAAAAAAAATGTAGAAATTGACTGATTAGAATCATGGGTATGATTGGCATCAACATAAAACGTTACTGAACACTTTGCAGCCTCCTACAAAAACAACATTGCTAAAAAGAGGACCTGCCTCTTGGCAGTATTTAACTTACCTCCAGCTATACTTTCCACCAGGATACAGCTTCCACAAGTAATAACCTTAAATGGGAGGAAAATTAATACCCTGCAGCTGGCAAGCCTCCAGCCTCATGTATTTCACTGTTTGGGCCCAAAAAGTCTATTTGTATAAGTTAATAATTAACAACTAATTTTTCAACTAATATTTTAAGTCAATTACGAAGTGAATGTATACCCCCCAATTCTCTCTAAAATATGATGCAACTCTACATCTTTCTCTGAAATTGCCTTTGAGAACATTTTTGCTTTTTGGCCAAGTTTTCTGCAGTTTGTGGTCAGTCAGTCAGCAGTCATTTGGTCCAGTAAAGACTGTTTTTTCTCTCTCTCCCCCTCGAGTCAAACCACAATCCCTCTCGGAGTCAGTTGTCTGCTTGGGTAATGGAAAAGGAGTATTTCTTGCTAATTCTTGCTAATTCCTTTTCCATCCATGGCGGGGCACAACGTGGTGGTTGCAGCCCCTCGAGCGGCTCTCTCTCTCTTCATCATATCATAGACTTTTCATAACCATTGCCCAGTTTATTTTTCTTTCAAGTTGGACTCAAGATGGCTGCTGCCAGTTGGAGACTGTGATCAACAATTTTCACTCTGGGGCTCATAAAGTGTTGTGGGAAATTAGAATTGTCTCTTGGCCTGAGGAGGCAAACTGAGCCACTTGTACCCCAACTCAAACATACATGCAGTGAAAATAGATGGAGAGAAGAGAAAGAGACATTAACTTTATATAGAAAAAATAAAATACACAGATTAAGAAGGGAAGAGAGAGAATTAGAGGACTAGAAGAGTCTACAGCCATGGTAGCATCTCTGTAGGGTTGTACTTAACCACAGCAGTGTTTTGTGCTAAATGCCTAACTTTGGATGCTAACATGCTAGCATGCTATGTTTACCATGTTCACCATCTTAGTTTAAGATATTAGCACACTAACATTTGCCAATTAGCTCTAAACGCAAAGTACAGCTGATGATGGTATAAACCAAAGTATTGAATAAATAACCAAACAAAAGCACCTGACAAGGCCAAAGGATCAGGAGAAGTACGGGAATGTATGTACCTCATACCAATCCATCAATACGTGACACATTTCACTCATTCATACAAATGTCAACCTCATGATGCCAATCCATCAAGTAGATCTTGAGATACTTCAGTGGATATGTCATAAGCTAAGACCTGCTAGTGGCACAACAGAAAAAGGAGGATTGGAAAAATCATCATGATTAATTCTCTGGGCACCATGAATGTTTGTGCTGGAATTTCCAGGCAGTCAATTCAATAGTTGTTAAGAGTGTTCAACAAAAATGTCAACCTCATGATAACACTAAAGTTTTCTAAGGGATTCATCCTCTGGGAAACATTAATGTCTGTAGAAAATTTTGTGTCAATCCGCTATGCACTATGTTTGGAGTGAAGACGTGTCAGATCATTCCAATGTGCCCTCCAAGAGGCTTCGTCTCCAAGACAACCGATTTAGGCATGCTAGCGTTTGATTGACTGAAAGGACGGGGGCTATCTGACGGTTAGTGGTACCTAACGTCACCAGACAAATGTGAACTGATGTTATTTAACCATGTTAGCTAGCGTTAACTAGCAAGCTAACCCTGGCTTCTGGCTTCTGTTGGCTAGCAGTCAGGTTGCTAGCAGGACTAAAGATAAAATGGTGGATATATCAAAGTATGAGTTTAATTTCTCTTGAAAAACCCCTTGAAAATGTCACGATAAATACTATGACATTTTCATTTTCATGCCTTATAGTACTATGATGGTTTTATCCCATACTATACTATAGCATTTTTATGATGGTGCAGTGGTTACATTTGTTGACTCTCAGTGAGAAGGATCTGGGTTCAAAAGCTGCACAGTCCAAACAAATACACATTAGGTTAATATTCAGTTCTAACTGGCCTCATAATGCCTTGCTATAGTATGATTTTTTTTACATTTTTATGCAATACTTACTATGACGTTTTATGCCTAACTATATTATGACGTTATTATGCCTTACAATAGTAAAGCAAAAAAATGTCAAAAAATGATGATGCAATGACGCCATTTTTACTATACCATGAAGTTTTTTTTCTTACATTTTTATACATTACTATACTGTGACATTTAAAAATTTTCTTTTACCTTTTTATGCCTCAGTATACTATGATGTTTTTTGACAATTTTATACCTTAAATACTACGATGTTTTTTACTTATTTATGCATACCTTACTATGGCATTTTTTATGCCTTACGATACTATGACATTTTTTGACATTTTTATACCTCGGTATACCATGATGTTTTCATATCTCACTATAGTATGTATGGTGTTTTTTGACATTTTTATGCCTTAGTATACCATGACATCTTCATGTCTCACTCCCTGAAGAGCTTCCAGGTAGTGCAATAGTAAACAATGATGTCTCACACTGACAAGATTGTGGTTTGAAGCCAGCATCACACCTGCCTTCCTATACAATAGTATGTTTATACCCTACAAAACTTAGATGCTTCAAGACATATTTATGCCTTAGTATACTATGAAGTTTTTTGACATTTTTACACCTTACATAATAATAAGAATAATTAAAAGACATTTCTTGTCCTCCTTAGTGGAATCTCAAATTATGTGAAGTGAGAAGAAAAGCAGCCAGCGGTGGTTGACGATCAGACTCTGAACTTGACTCACCTGCAGGAGGAGCGGATCAGAGGAAGACACCTGGTGCCTCATGTACCAAAGCCTTGCATGAATGTAAATTCAGAACTTATATGTTAATAAACATTTGTTGACGGCAATAATCTTTGTTTAAGGAGGGGTGGTGGGGTTGCGTCCCTACCAATGTTAAGACCAAACCTACGCCCTTGAATCCATCTACTAAATGATAAGATATTTAATAGAATAAGAGATCACTAATTCCTGGAAGCGTCACTCTCTGGGAGCTGTGAATATCTGCACTGCGATCCATGTCATAGTTGTTGAGATATTTTTCCCTGCACCAAATTGTTGCATTGACCAATAGCTCAACAAACCAACATTTTCACCCCTGGAACCAACTCCAAATTTTTCCCAATAAATTTTGTCATAAAAGACCATCAATCAGACCAGACAGCTGTTACTCATGGTCCACTGCTCTTATAAAGAGCAGATAGTCTTTCCCGGCATGATAGTGGTACTCCTGACGAAGATGCTGGTAACAAGCTGAAAGAGGATCCCTGAAGAATGAGAGGCATGTACTGAGAGAATGAGCCCCCATGGATGGCACCAAGCCCTCTGCTCTCCCCTCCTGTTTACTTGATTAATGGGGACAGAGACCACATAGCACTGGACGGGGTTACACTCTGCTCTATGAGGCACTGCATAGTCACTGATGTTATCTGAGATTGTGGATGCTACACAGTAAGGTGACTCTGGAACTTTCTCTTGCTTCATACCAGTTGCTCCATATTTTGACATGTTATCACCAGGGTCTCAGAAGTGTTGCCGTTTTTCCCAGCCAGCTACACCTCTTAGCTCCAATTGGCTGCTGTCTGAAGGAGAGGGTGTGGTTCCTCATGTCTAGCCTCCCGTATTTCAGTCTTGTTGGACGGTGGGTAGTGTAGGAAGGCATGTTCACAAGCCCCTCCCTGCTCCATGCACTCTTTTACACACAAGCAACCCCAGCTTCTGTTATGGCAGGGGCTGCACATTGGCATTTACCAAACAGCCGCGGCATGCCACTCTCCCTGACAGCACCTCCCTGCCCTCTCAGGAGACAGACAGGCAGGCTGGTCTGAGCTGAGAACAGGCTGTAGTGCACTGTCTGGCATACACGCCCTCACATCAGCAAGATAAAGTGGAGGAAACTGCCGAACACATGTCACAAGGTAAGCTTCTGATTTAATACTTATCTCATCTCTCCAGCCAGTGGAGAACTGCTGGACTGGATAGTTAATCAAATCCGAGATGCTGAATGTTGACCTTGAAAGTCTTCGATCTGGGACTAGCTGATCTAAATTCAGGGTCAGAAAAGCTTTTGACTCTAAAGTGGTTTAACAAATTGTGTGGAGTGGACCTCTGGGCCTGTGCTGAATACTGATCAGACTGGCGGTGGAATACCTTTGCCTTTTAAAGATTAAATGCTGAATTATATTTATATATTATTACATCTATATTTACACATGCTGTACAGGAATGCACATGAAACAACACAAACACACATGTCCATGTGAACACACACCCAGGCAGCACACTTTCTATTTTAACCTTGCCATGTTAACATACCATAGCTTTCTTCCTTGCGTGAAGCCACTGGCAGCTGTTTCATCCTATGAGCTTTGGTTCCACATACCACTCAATGAGGCTTAGATGCCACAATGCAACACTGAGCCTGCTGTTATTGGAATAAGACCAGGACAACTCCAGTGGTCCAAAATCCCAGGATGAAATACAAACATGAAAAAAGATCACAGGACCTGAGGGATTTCGAGGAAGTCTTTATGGAGACAGTGAGAGAAAAATGTGAGTTTGACAGAAAAAAGAGGAGACAGATAGATCAGGAAGGGAAAGAGAGCTTGAGTCCAAACAGTTGGCTTTGGTTTCTAAATCAACTCCTAACAGAAGACAAGGTTTAGAGTTATGTGCTGGAAAAACCACAGTCTGTACAGCCAAAAAGTGGAGGAGAGGAATTATTTTTCCGGGAACAGGGAAACATGTAGACATACAGTATATACTGTACAGATGGACAGCTAAAAGAGGAATCAAAATGAAAAATGCACAGAGAGAACTGTGTTACGTTACTTTACGAATACGTTAATTATCTAAAATTTTAGAAGACAGGCATTGATGCCGTATAGTGGCGCAAAAAACTGTACAACACAGAGTATAAGTGAGTGGGTGGATGGGACAATGTGATAGAGAGGCCAAACTGACAGCTCAAGTTCACCCCATGTGAACTCATGAAACTAAAAACATATGAGACTGAATGAATTAACTCCATAAGTTGTAAAAAGACTAGCAGCTCTGAGAGGCTGTACTTGGTGGTGCTTTGATCTAAATGCTAACAGCATGCTAATAGGCTCACAGTGACAATGCTAACATGCTGATATTTAGTAGGTATAATGTTTACTATGCTCCCCTAATCTACCTTAGTTTTGTACATACTGAAGTATCAACTGAGGCTGATGGAAATGTCATTAGTTTTTCAGGTATTTAGTGTATATTTAAATTTTGACCTGATCAGATGAAAGGTCACCAAAAGTGATAACAATTCATCCAATAGCTGACAAGCCATCACCCAAAACAACTTAATTCAACCTCATGATGGCAGGAAAAGTGTGGGGACCACCAAAGGCATTGGGATTCATCCTGTGGGGAATAAGAATGTGTGTACAAACTATCAAATAGTTGTCTCAATATTTCAGTCTGGACCAAACTGTTGGGCCAACTGATGTTGCCATCCCTAGAGACACCGTTACCATGGCTAAAAATAACCACCACAACAAACCATTGCTGTTACCGTCAGTGACTAAACCAAGTCTTAACAGCTATTATATCAAAGCTTAAATGATCCTTTCGTCCTTATCGGAGATTCAAGCATTTATCATTGCTTCACAGGGAGGTGAGATGAGTTCATATTTAATTCGTGGCTTTAGTAAAAAATGCTGTGGACAGAGATGTTGTGATTATGAGGTTTATGCTGATGCGGGGAGAGCCTAAAGGTCTGTGTGAGGAGGAACACATTTACCCGGAGGAGGAGGAGGCCAGCTGTTGTGGGAACACAGAGATGAAAAGAACTCAAATAAAGCAAAATGGCCACTCAAGAAACTGTAACACTTCCCCTGACTGAAATACAACAAGAGCTTCAGCTGGATACAAAGGGAACCTTGATTTTACAAAAGCTCGAGAAAAAAATTGTAACTTGACTTTGGATTAAGTTCAACGTGTGCAGAGGTAGCAGCGCTGTAGCGCTGCGCAGCACTGTTTGGCAGGGGCCTGTTTGGGGTAAGGCGAATATTTTATGTTTCATTTCTTGGGTTTCCTGTGAGGTGGGCCTATTGCTCCAAGCGTACACAATTAAAGCGTGTGCCACGGAAATGTGGAGAGAGTTAGGCAACGACTCTTGGGAACAGCCTAACCGTAACTCTGCTATATTGTTTCCTCTGTGGTAACCTGGTCAGGAAGAAATGTATGAGTGTGTCTATATTTGTATTTAAGGAACATGTAGGCTACTGCAGTTTGGGCCTCACTTTGTTTGTCTGAGAGCGCGCTGTAAATAGCCTAAAAGTTAACATTGCTTTTTCTCAATGCTTCAAATACAACTTTATAAATTTTGACAGTACATCAAATCCAAGGACAGGTTAAAGGAATGCTTTGACATTTTTGTAAAATAGGTTTATTCACTTTAGAGTTAGATGAGAAGATGAGAAGACACCACTCTCGCCTCCCCTCTGCCTCCAGTGCATGCTAATGTAAGGTAATCATCTCCTGCTGTAGTGTCATATTTTATTTATTGAACAGAGTGTAATTGATCTCCTCATCTAACTGAGCGAGAAAGCAAATAGCCTAAGCGTATTTCATTTTTCAAGTAAATCTTTAACTGCAGCATTTGATTTAATATTAACTAATAACAGTAACTGTTTTATTTTTCACTTAGTAAACATCCAGTATTGAGATGAAACTTCATTTTTTACTACAAAGCAGAAATGTTAAAGGAATTTCCTGAAGTCCAGCCAGCAGCCTGCTCTCTGAGCTTGATGACAGCCAGCATTGAGATGTCTGCAGTAACAGGTGCTCTGCTGTCTGCTGCGTTGACTGACAGAGGCAATGTTGAACACAGCCTCTGCTTGTAGTCAACATTAGGCTCTTTTCCCTAATATTAATGCCTCAGTAGCTCTATGGAAAACTGTTGCATTATCCTCCTGGTTTGTCCTTCTGTGTAGCTTGTAAAATAAAGACACGTCTGGGTCTACCTCTCTTGGACTTTAGCTTTACACCCATGTGTATCAGCTAAACTTAGACTTTTCAGTTCGAGTGCTGAAAGATTCCTCTCAACATCATAAAACCCCACTGGTGATAACAACATACACAGCGTATCACTTTCAATGTAGTCAGTGTAACACATGTATTAGGTTTCTGTACGGACCACAGCACAGATCATACAGTGAGAGGAAACTCTACCATGATAGATCATTTTTTACCAGATTTGGAAAAACAATATTTAGCTGTTTATTTTTATTTTTCTTAACACAGGCAAACAGATTGGTGGAAGTTTCCATACCATGTGATACAGACAGGGCTGGATATTAGACTCAGTCCTGCTTTTGGCAGCTGACTGAAACGTATCTGTCGCTCAAAATATTGAAAATGATCAAATACAGAGCGCTGGCATTGAATGATTGCTTAAGTTCATACTCTTCTCCACTTATTCTTTGATCAGAATTAAATCATATTTTGCCATTTTTATAGCTGCTTGTTTTCGCAGAACATCTAACTTTTGAGAATGTGGCTTGTTTATTAAAGCTGCTGCTGTTTCTATGTAAACAATGGATCAAGTTTCTATGAGTAATAGGAGTCACTCGTGACAAACCTACAGATTAATCACCTGACTGAGTAGTTCCCCTCAGCTCCACAGAGGATCTTTGGAGAAGCGTCTTTCAGCTCATTGTTTTGGTTTTCTGGCCCACACCTTGACTGTCTTGGTTCACTCTCACAGCTCATTTTAGCTTCATTTTCAGCTGTTTTCAGCACAAAAGCTCTGATAAACACACTGTACAATACCTGCCCAACACTGAACAGCAGAAAGTCAAAGTTAGTGACTAGCTGGGGAAGAATTCCTCAACTAAAGAACCAGATATTTGCTTCAGGATCAGATGAAAACAGAGCTAAAAGCAGAGTGAGCATTGGATTTACATTCACCAGATAGACAGAAACACATCTCCAACTAAATGCTAATGTTGTTCAGTGTCTGCTGCACATAAATAAGTGACTGTTTGCTAATAATATCAGCCACCATATCAACTTAAATGGTAACTGCTGCTCTCGATGGCCAAAAAAAGAGGTATCGAAAAAAGTGTCTCAGAAAAGTTTGCTAACTTGAATTTCAGATATTTTCTTAAAATTACCAAAATTTTTTATAATATTTGAACATCCTAAATGACAAACTCATCCCATCCCATCTGGAAACTACCAGCCAAAGTGTGCATAGTGTGCATGCATGTACAGCTCTGTAACCTTGAC
This sequence comes from Seriola dumerili, assembly GCF_002260705.1. NCBI lineage: Eukaryota > Metazoa > Chordata > Actinopteri > Carangiformes > Carangidae > Seriola > Seriola dumerili. The sequence continues at coordinate 1,556,960 of NW_019174481.1, forward strand.
CTTCAAGTATACATGTACTTATCTCAGTGTTCACGTCTTAGCTTGTGAAAATGTTTGCATCCCTGTCTGTAATTTTCAGATTTGTTTTCCGTTTCTTGTTGGCCATCAGAGAGTGTGTGAATGATGGAAGATAAAATTCCCAGCAGGGCCATTCGGTGGTGTTTGTCTGTTTACTGCATAGCTGACATTGTTTGGGGTTGCGGCTGGGTGGCTGCGGTGCCTCAAGAGGACAGAGAGCTGCCACAGACGCTGGTGGTCAGGGGAAGGGAGGGCATGGGAGGAGGGAGGGAAGAGGTGAGGCTGGAAAGGGGGAGACACTGAGAGAGTGAGGTAGGAGAAGCAATGACTACTCACTATTCTCTATAATTTTATTATATTTATTATAATAGTATTTAAAGAGGAAAAAAATTTAAAGGGCAGTCGAGCTATGTAGTGAAAGAATCTACACAGTACAAATACTGACATGAAACATGAGAGAGTAAAAGGAAGTTACAGTTAGATTCAGTTCAGCAAAAGTAACCCAAGGATCTGAAAGAAGACTGGAGACCTAGTAGGAGGCAAAGAGAGAGCAGGAAGGGAGGAAAGTAGTGAGTCAGAACAATGGTTGTCTGTATTTATGTCTGTAGGAGTATATTTTGCCCCGCTGGCCATCGCTGCTGGGCGAAACTGTCTCAAGCTATTTTCAGCTCTAGTCCTGGATGGCAGAGCTGTAATCAACTGAACATCAGGCCTGCCACTGTTGAATAATAGCTGCCTGATGCATGGAAGAAATGAAGCAGCGAGAGTGTGAGAAAAGCAAAAATCTCTGGGAGTAGATGAGAATGAGAGGAAAGAAGAGAGAGAGAGAGAGAGAGAGAGAGAGAGAGAGAGAGAGAGAGCGAGCGCACTTGAGTGTGATTGGATGTTAGTGTCTTGTGCTCGGTGCTACATGAGGGAGAATGAATAAGAGGGAGATTGTGAATGGAGCACAAAAATGGATTATTGCTGTTCCATCTGGTCATAAAACTTCAATTGAGTCTCCCACAAAAAAATACCACAACTATACCTCAAGTGAATGTCATTGCCAAAATTTGTCAGTTGTGCCTCCACAAATCGGGAATGTGTTCATTATATTGTTAGAAAACCACACAATAACCACTTCTGCCACTTGTAAAAATGTCCTGAAATGTTTTTCATGTGTGGCATGGCTCAACTGATTCCTCTATTTTTGGTTTCATTTCATTTGCTTTGTCAGATTCCAAAGGTACGACCAGATAATGTGACAACAAATTGTTTGGAGAACTGAACAGAGCAAAATGATGGAAGGACAAAATGGTAAAAAAAAAAAACAACATCCACAACATGATGAAATTTTACTAAATCTGCTGTTTATTTGTGACGGATACTAAATTAGTGTTTTAATGTTTACAGGAAATATCGCGCCACATAAAACAGCACAGAATGGAATTCAAGGGAAGCCCCCTTATTCAGTGGAAACCCCTTACGGCTTCCGACTTGACCTGGACTTCCTGAAGTACGTAGACGACATAGAGAAAGGCAACACCATCAAAAGAGTCCCAATCCAGCGCCGGAGCAAGGGCCCCCGGGCAAGCACTCTTCCCAGGCACCTCAACCCTTCTGGGTGTGGCTACCGCCCAAGCCTGTGGGGATCTACTGGAGCTCTTGGCCCCAGGTCCCGACCGTCAGATGCCCATCATCATGGCTACACTTCCTGGGCATATGATCACAAGGCGCCCCTTTCTCCCACGGGGCTCAAATCCTTGGCAGAGATGGAGGCAAGAATCAAGGAGTTTGATGAGCAGCCTCTAGGTGAGCACATCAGACCTCATCTCCTCCGTGCCTCCAGTCTGCCTCTCACAGTATTACTCAGACAGGGCTCAGAGTCCATGGATGACCCCGGCAGCCTCCGGAGTTCTAGAGATCACCTCGGAGGAAGAAACACCTCCTGTGAGGACGTTTTCTACTCCTCAGATAGCCCTCGACCCCAGGACGGCTCGGGGCTGTTGAGGCGCCTGACCGAGGCCCTTGAACGTGTGGGGGAGCTGGAGATGGAGGTGAGGGTGATTCCAGAGCTCAGGGCTCAGATCTGCATCCTCCAAGAGGAAAGAGAAAGACTCCGTCTGGGCCTGAATCCACATATCCATTCACCTTCGACGAATGGAACCACAGACCCTCATACCTTGTCCCACTACGGCACCGTGGATATCAAAAGGCCTCGGCATGAAAGTCATATCATGTTTCTTAAAAATCAAAGTGTCAGTCAAGATGACTCTAATCCAAAACATGAGTGGAGGACTAGTACAGATCTGGATGAGCTGCTGACGGTGACATCCCTGCAGGCTAAGGTAGCTGTGCTGGAGCAGAAGCTCCATGAAACTGGCCTGGACCTGCAGAGGGCCTTAGGTCTGCTGAGGGAGCAGAGGGAGGAGGGCAGGAGGAAAGACGAGAAGGTGGAGCACCTTATCAGGAATCCTGGGGTGTGGGTCCGGGCAGAACGGGTGGTTGTAGACCAGGTTGGAGAGGAGACGCTGGTGAGATCCATCGAACCAGACTATGATAAAGCGTCTTTCTCAAGAAGCACAGATGGCTTCGGTGGTGCAAGAACTGTTACCACAAATGGACAAAGGAGTCGACAACAAGACTCTGCACTCGATTCCTCGTCTGCTGAACCCGGAGAGGCTTCAGATGAGGACACAGCAGTTGTTGTCCACCACATAAAGAAGCTCAAAAGGCTCCTGGATCAGCAGTGGGAGTGTTTGTGTGCAGACAGGGAGTCGGGAGAGGAGGGTAAACCTCTAAAGCACCCAGATCCTAAAGTCAACTCCCTGCAGCAGGAGATGATGGGACTTGTTGACATCCTCACCTCCTACTACGCCCAGCACGGACACAGTGATGGAGAAAGGATTCGTCATAGAGGTACTGAAGTCCACAGATTCTACATTATATCAATGTAATGATTGAATCTGTTTTACTGTAATTAATGCACATAGAGCGAAAAAAGACACTAACGATTGTTGCCCTCTTGCTCTGCATCTAATCCACAAGAGTCAACGAAAAGCAAATTATGTAACTGAAAATGATTGACTACTAAATTTGTGCTTCATACAGGCTTTGCTCCCCACAGACTATTTTGACCACGGTTGTAACAGAGAAGTACACTGACTTCATGTTCTGCAGGCCTCATGTTGAGAGGCAGCGCGCTCACATTATATGAAGTCTAACTGGAATCCTAATATTGTGGTTTGGACGTGGTTTGGGAAAGAAGAAGTCAGTCTGTTTACTGCAAGGCAGAACACTATAGTTGGACCTCCCTTCTTGACTTCACTCTTGTTCCTTGATGTGATTTACGTCACATCTAACTGATAAAAAACTTGCTGAGTTGGAGTTCAGATAGTTAACAGGTTGTATTTAATTGGAGCGCGTGGTTGGTTGACTCCAGTCACTTCCCACAAAGGCTGGTTTTAAGTGTTTTGAACTGCTGTTATTTTGTTTTAGAACGTCTACCTATTACAATTGTCAAATTTTCCAACATGCTGAAAGCTGAAACAGCAGATGTGAGTCTCTGAGAGGAGTGTGTATTCAAAACACTTTCCCTTCGAAACCAAGTGATTTAAATCTCCTGAGAACATGCTCAGAAACTGCAAACAATAAGGGTTTGATATTATTATTCTAAGATTTGAAATCCAATTTTGTACTTTTAAAACCACAAAGAATCCTTTAAAACCTTACTATCAACCTTTTATATTTATTGATTAGGAATATCATTAAAGACACAGTGGATGAGGAACAGTGTTGCTATTGCTTTTATATAAGAAGGAGCCCCAAAGGATTGAATAAGGTTTTGAAACTTCAGCATGAAATGATCCAGTGGAGTTCTCTATAGAGCAAAGCCTGTGTAAACTAGCGCTCCGGCTAGATGTTATAGTGACACGAAATAGGAACCAACTCCACAGATTCAGTGGTAACAGCTGTTGCAGTTTAACAGCTGTATCAACACAGGAATAAGAGCAAGTTGATGAGTTGCTGAAAAACCACTCGTTTTAATTTCAATAAAGAAACATTATACGTCTCCAAAAAGGTTGAGAAATGTGTTTAAAGTCGTATTCTCACATTTGTCTCATAGCACAGAAGTCCTGTCAAAATAAAGGCAAAGCAGTGCAATTTCAAAGTAAACACTGAAAAACTAATTTGAATACCATTTGTTTTAGAAGAGGCTACATCATGAGGCTCCTCTGTCGTATTCAGACCCATTATGAACTTATTAGGCGTAAAGTTGTTGGTTTGTGTTTTTGTAGTTTGTGTTTATGGCACTTGACAAGTGGCTGACTCACAGTTTTCGTGAAGAAACTGTTCTGTCCAAAAGAATCATAATAAGCCTTAGAGTCTGTCAAAATGTTGTTGTTCAGCTGTGTGTTGATATTTCATCATCGTCCTCTGTGTCTGTCTTCCCTCCCTGTAGCCTCGAAATCCATCATGAAGACAGATGGATGTGCCTGGACGTCAAAAAAACAACTTTCTGGGGGTGTTAATGAAGGGTTAGTAAATAACTCTCACTGACTTTAGTGACTTTAAAAGCAATGATTATTGGTTACGCAACTGTACTTGAGGTTCTTAAAGCTACTGTTATATGGCTCTGACTGAGAAAAACATCATAATTTAAATCTGAAAGATGAAAACCGCTCCTTCTAAAGCGTGGTCTCCAATGTCTTAGGATGACAGTGTCACAGTGAATGTTTGCCATTTTCCAAAGCCTCAAATGAGGATGTTTTCTATCTCAGTATTACAACAATATATTCAATTATTTTGGTTGTGATAATCAGATGAATTTTCTTGGTTTTTTAAAATGAGGACACACAGGCATCACATTGAATTCGTTTTACTTTGTTCTTTGAAGCTTGAAAAAGATTGGACTCAAAGTATTGATTGAAATAGTCTACACATAAATGATGCATCAGAAATCTCTTCCAAAACTCTCAAATTCCCAAATGAGTCAAATGAGATATTGCAGAGGAAGATGGTTCACTGGCTTTATGCTTATACCTGATGCTGTAAACTTCGACATTCAAAGGAGTTAGTGAGGTTTTTGAGGGATTTAAACAACTTTTTCATTCTTTAAATCTCAGCGTTTGCAAGATCAGAGAATTCAGTGCTGACACATTTATTTCCCTGCCTCATTTTCTTCTCCTTTAAAGATGTAAAACAACCGCAAGTGGAAATCTACTCGGGAAGGACGGTGTGAACCAGAGCGTTTGTGGCGATTGGGAACAGAAGGAGAGCAGCAACAGCCCGGGAGAGATGGCTGCTGCCCAGGTGGATGCAGACCCGGAGAAGAGGCGGATAGAGGGAGTGTGGCAAATGAGCCCAGACAGACAGATGATACTGGGAGGAGCAGGATCAGGGACAGATGGAGGAGTAGTGGCTGTAGAAGCTGAGGCTCCAGAGAAAATGGCCAAGATGAAACTAAAGCCCCCAGGAGAACAGATGGAGAGGTACTCTGGCTCAGAAACAACCACAGGGGGCAGGTGAGAGGACCATAACAAATGCTTTGGAAAATGTAATTGTAATGTTTACTCCTAGGGGAATACCTCCAGTAATAAATGTGGGGAATATATTCCTAATGCTGTGAGGGGAAATTTCCCTTATTGTCTCTTAGTCTGGTACATCAGACACACATGCTCTTTTCTTTCAGGGAGACTGTGAGTGCAGATTTTATGGCTGCCTGTCAGTTCCTCAGTGACCACATGGACAACATGGATAACCCCAACGATGATGTGGTACGTAACTTTGATTCATCACCAAGAAACTCTTAATTAACCCTAAAGAAGCTCATTAATCAATACTGAAGCTGCTTACAGGAGTGACATTCATATATCTTAAAGCTGCACCTATCAATATTTTTATATCAACAATGGATATTTGTAACATGAAAAGTGTCGCTCGTAGTGACGAACCCACTGAGAACTATCACTCAGCTCTGCAGCTCCGCTTCGCTCAGGGCATTTTAGTATCTTTCAGCTCATTGTTTTGGTTTTCATGGCCTGCAGCTTTGCTGTTGTGGTTCTCTCTCACTGCTCTCATCAGCCGAGGAGGTAACTCGTGTTTTCACTCATTGTCTATTTATCAGCAGGATTAAAGTACTGAAACAAAGCACCAAACTAGGCGGGGGGATGTGACATGGATCAGGGACGAACCCATTCGAGTTTGTTTGACATTGGCCTCTGCGTTCTCTGTTTCCAGCTGTATTCAGTGGAAAAGCTCTGATAGACATATGCAACCTGATCAGCACCAAACAACAGACAGATTCAAAGACTTGCTGGTGAACATAGTGGAGTCCTTAGCATTTATAGAATTTAGCGAGCCAGATATTTGTTGGTGGAGACCAAAACAGAGCGAATATTAGACTTATATTAGACTGTTAAATGAATGCTAATGTTGCTACACGTTTGCTGGATGTGAAAGTAGGCATTTGTTGGCATGTTCACCATAACAATATGTCAATGTTATGTTCTGTAGACAAACAAATCACTGAATATTTCTTTAAAGTGTGTTAATGTCAGAGAGCTTCATCTAAAGTTAGTGTCCCTCCTACGTTCCTGTCTCTTCTCCAGAGGAAGGCCCTGGTCGTGTTGTTTCAGTACTGGTTCAGTGCAGCAGCAGAAGAGGCTTCAGTGGCCAGCAGGGTGGCTGTGTACCTGAAAGAGGTGAAGAAAGCCACACCTTCACTGCTGGCCTTCCTCATCAACCTGGCTGACGACAACGGCAACACAGTGCTGCATTACAGCGTGTCTCACTGCAACTACAGCATCGTCAGCCTGCTCCTGGACACAGGTAATATACTAATAGTACTCGTGTTTAGAGTTATTGTACATAGGATCAGCTGGCTTGTAAATGTCAAAAAAGGTTGACATTTTCTCTGCACCGCAGGTGTGAGTGATGTGAACCTTCAGAACAACGCTGGCTACACAGCAGTGATGCTGGCCTCGCTGACGGCCCCTGATGGCCCGGGTGGCATGGAGGTGGTCCGCAAGATAATGGAGCTGGGCAACATTAACCTTCGCTCCAGCCAGGTACATACGACCAGTACGAACACTGAGTAATTAAAAGGGTGGAGTTAAGGACAGAAAATGAGCAGTTCCTGAAAGACTGTGAGTTTGATTCCCAGCAGCCTGTGCAGGTTGTTTTCCAGTTTTTCTAAGTGGAAGATCCAACAATCCCCCACAAAATATCAAAGGGTCACTCCACTGATTTTACACATGAATATCAGTTTACAGGTGATTAAGAGTAACACAGTTGTATAATATCTGTCTGAAAAAATCATATAGGTTATAACAAATTAGGCTTCAGTCAACAGGAAGTCTATTACAGATTTGGGGGTGCAGGTTAAAAGATACAGGAATCTAACAGGCATAGAGGGTCTAATGAAAAACTCATAAGTTGCATTATAGGAAACATTCGAGACACTAGAGACTAAAAATCACAATAATGTGCTTTAACTTTGATAATTCTGTTTTACATTTGTCTCTTGTGCCTTCATGAGTGTGCAATACTACATTGCTAGAGTGTTGCTCTAAAGGATCCTTCAGCAAGAACCGATTTCTAAATCTTCAGGCTCTGTCTCTGTCCCATCATCTCTGCCTCTCCACACAGACGGGCCAAACCGCGCTGCACTTGGCGGTGAGACACGGCCGAGTTGTGATGGTTCGCCTGCTGCTGAGCTGCGGAGCCGACGCGAACATCCAGGACGGCCAGGGAACCACGGCCCTGATGTTTGCATCTGAGAGAGGCCACACACACATCGCAAGGCTGCTGCTGGAGAGGAGCCAGTGTGACCTCACCCTCAATGACAAGGTGATACTGCAGCAAACAAGTCCCCTTGACTATTTACTTCCAATATTATCATCTAACCCTTTAATAAGAGAAATTATGATTTGATAGTTATAACTGCCACTCACGTGAGATATAGGCAGTTGTTTATGGTCATTATACCAAAAGAATAACAGTTAGCTGTTACCTGGACAATATTTTTTTTCAAATTCTACAGGCATCACGGTTAGTAAATTAAATTTCAGAGGTCAAATAATGACTCCAACGCCATTTCTCATGTGAAATCCTGTTAACAAAATGGCATATCTCCTTTTCTTTTCACATAACTAAACACAAAAAGGAGCTTAGATGTATGAAAGCTTGAATGTTTTGACTCGTGCTGTGTGGACGTGGGTGGACTGACAGTCTGGATGCAGCAGAATAGAGCTTTCCCAGGATTAATCAGGGCTACAGGAAGACAAATCTCCCTGGGCTGAGATGAGCTAATCCGCCAACAGTGCCTTATCTGCCAGTCTGGAGCGGGTGGAGGCAGGGAAGAGAGCATGCATATGTATTTTCTACTTTTGACACAGCCTGCCTTTAAAGCAGAGTTTAAGAGAAGAAAAAAAAAGAGCTCAGCAGGCGTCCTATTGCTACTCGAAAACGTGTTTCACCTTGACACAAACCCAGATTAATTACACTAATTAAACTCTCATGTAATTAATTCTTAACCCATTTATCTTTTTGAACTGAAAATGCAACCTTGCTTTTAAGTTTGTTATTTAATCTGCCCTGTGGGAGCCTCAGCTCTGCACCTTGAAACTATTCATATGAAAATGATACTGTCTACTGCCATGCCACCTGTGTGAGGCTGCACTTGAGCTAAATGCTAACGTCAGCGTGACAACATGATGTTATGTTGACATGATATAATGTTGACTTTTCTCACCACTTTGGTTGAGGATGTTAGCATTTACATGATGACAAAATTTCAAGGAAATCCACCCAGTAATTTCTTGAGGTATTTCATTCAGGACCGAAAGACACTGCCATTCTGCTAGCATGGCTAAAATTACAGGTGGTTTTTTTTTCGTGAGTCTGTGTCTAGTGTGTCAAACTTAATATGTGTTCTGAATTTAAGATTTTCTCTCTTTCTGTCTCCCAGCGCGGTCAGACTGCGCTCTCTATCGCCATGCGAGGTTCCCACACTGATACAGCCGCCCTCCTGCAGGCCCACGCTAAAGCTCGAGCCCTGTAGTACTGGAAAACAGGAAAAGAATCTGCAGACATACGATTCCTCTCACGTGTGCGCTTTTCTGTCTGAATTATTGGATAGAGCTGTTTGTTTCATGATATTGTTTTTGAATACTTCTGCATGAGCATCAGCTTGAGTTTCGGAGATGTCGTGATTAATGTCATCAACGAGTGAGATAAAGCTCTAGATGAGTGTTTGTCATGATTGCTGGTGAAGTCCGTGTGCAGTTTTCTGTCGTCTTTACTGTTGATGTTCATAGTTAGGTCTGATCTTTGCACATCCAAACAGCAGCTTCACTCTGCAAACTATGCAACGAAAAAATATATTTATTATATGTTTATTGTATTTGTCACTATTGCTATTTGCATTCTTGCAGCAGCTCAGCACTTTTTAAAAAAAAAATTAAAATAAAATGTGTGTAAAATATATCAAGGAATGCAAAGTATTTGTCCGATGCTGCATGAAAGAAAGACAAACCTAAACCAACCTGTTGATTTCACTCACTAGCGATTTCTATAATTGATGTTAACATTGTTTGTTTTTAATAAAAATGACAGAAAACTGTTGAGATTGGGTTGTTTCAACCAAGCAAACATAACCTTTAAATACTGTGGTTGAGCTGGCAGGCTGCACTGAAAACCCAGTGGTCAGCTTTGTTGCTGTAGTAACAAACACGACCAGTAGGTGGCACAGCTCCTCCATTCCAGCATCACTACTGCGAGTCAAATACAATAACACACGGAAAGCAACAATATACATAAATCTGGAATTCTAAAATGAGCATATCCAAGGGATTAGATCAAATCCCTTTCAAGTGTGACAGACAATTATAAACATGACACCCACCGAATTGCACTAATTCCACTGTGAGCAAGGACACAATGAGATTCACCTGCAATCCAGCTGTATGGCAGCTGGATTGGCCCAGTCAGGCGTGAAAGCAGATGTGCTGTGAGTGGCCCTTTGTTCCTGTAGCCCACTGGGGCACAGTAAGGGGGCAGCGGCGCTTTAGTTTTGCCGCAAAGACTTGAGATTATGTTTGTGAGATAAGACAAAAAGGACTGAGTGTAGAGACTGGCAGGAGGCTGGATTTGTGTCTGACAGAGCAAAGCCACCTCATTTCCCCTGAGGGTTTTTTCCAGCCTGACTGTCCTGCTGCTGTAATGACCCTGAGCAAATAGCCATCTTCAGAAAGAGTGAGAGAGAGGGAGGGATGGATGGATGGAGATGGAATCAGCTCCTTTCTATCAGTCAAGTGTCATAGATAAAATATTAGCACACAAATTCTATAATAAAGTGATGTAAGTATTGAAATCTGTACTGCTATATCAAATAAAACACAGTGCTTTGAATAGATGACCTTTGTTTATAGATGAACTGTGGAATTAAAGCATTTTGACAGTATGTATTCATGTGCATACACGGGCCATGTGCCTGCTCCACACACATATATAGGTGTAAATACACCATCCCCCACCCTAACAGGCCTTCACACCACAGTGAATAAAGGTGTACATCTTATGCTCATGTGGACCAGTGAATATCTGTGACAGCTCTTTTGTCTGCTGCAGGCACCGCTGGACTAATGAAAAAAAACAAACTTATTACATTATATCCAAATGCGGTATGGCACAACAAAGAGGCTGAGTCTGAAGGCATTTGCCCTGCTTCAGTTTAATAATGATAATGGGTTGGATTTATCTGCGACTGTTTTTCTGTCTGCTGATGGATCACTTTGTTAGGGGATGAATGTAAAACACATCTCAGTCAGCATGGGTTACAAAACAGAGAATGCTTCTCTTCTTCTGTTCAGTTTTTAGGCGAGACTGTGTAGACTTTGAACACAAATAACCCATTTTCCCTCTTAGAAATAAAAACCGGACTTCATACGCAATAATACACTTCTTTTGTCGGTTCAACAAATGTAGGTGTTTTGCTGCTGTGGCCTTACTTGCTCTGATGAGACCAGTAGCTCAGAGCAGCTACTTAACAGATCAAACTTAAAGGTCCTATATTGTATAAAGTAATATTTCCATGTTTTCTTTGATTATAAAGCAGGTCTATGTTCTACATTAATACTGTAAAAGTATCAAAGCGTTCAGTCCACAGAGAAATGCACACAGCCTGTATTCAGAAACTGAGCCTCACAACAAGCCGTCACAAAACGTGACGGCTTTGTTGTGATGTCACAACAAAGCAGTCACCACCCTCAGCCATGCCCCAAGCCTGGCCCACCCAGACCCACCATCCAACATTGCAGGATTTGGTTTCTCAGAGTGTTTACCTGAAATCTGTTATATTTTTATTCGATCACTCAGAAAACACTCAGCCAATCAGAAGAGAGGCTCAGAGCCTCTTCTCTGATTGGCTCACCGGCCTGTTATTCAAGTCTGAGAGAGGAGATGTAAAACTGCGTTGAGATCGTTTAAGACAAAAGGTTTTCGGTCACTTTGCAGGATCTACTTGTGCTACATATTAGAAAGACTCAGCATATAAAGCTATACGGCTAAAATGTTATATAATCGCCCATTTAGAAATCTAGCAGACACATAGCAATATTAGCATTCATTTGGAGGACTCTTTTGGGTAACCTGATGAATGTAAGTCCAATATTCACACACAACTTTAGCTGTTTTTGACCTTGACTAATTCCTGAGGGAAATACATGAGTAATTAGCTGCTAAATGCTCGGCTGTGTTCACCAGGTAGTTGGTGACTTTGTCATTCTGCTGTTTGATGCTCGGCAAGGTGAGTACGCATTTGGTTTATTTTTTATTTTAATGATAAGAAAAAACTGTGAAATTGTGGGCAACATTATAAACCATCATTTGACCCATATAAAAATATTAACTTTTGCAGCTTTAAAGCAACCAATGGCTGCTGTTCAACAAACGTTACATAGGCTTGCTTAAGTGCCACAAAAGTATTCTCTTTGAGCGGTCGGTCCGTGATACGATTGATTATTTGTAGAAGAAAATGAAACAGCACACATTGAGGAAATTTTCAGTCAGATTTTATATATCAATATATAGAGATATTCAAAAGTAATCCATTACGGAAAATCAAAAAGTGGAACCAGTTTGGTCTTATTACAGTATATCTTTGCATGTACAGTAGTTGGCTGATCCCTGTCCGTTTAATGAAAAACCCTAGAGGAAAATGAAAAAACTAAACAAAGGCACAAATAAACAAAACCAATCATCTCATTAACACTGAGGTTGGGAAGCGTTGCAAAGATGTGGGAGTTTTTTTGAGAGGAGACACCATATGTTACGTGGGTTAACGAAGAAAGAAGGGTTGCACACAAAGAGGATGCTAAATGATGCACAGCAAGAAACAACACAAACCACTTTGGTGGAGAATTCAAATCTCATACAATCAGGGAATGCAGTGCGCTCCTTTATACAAATAAATTAATATACCTGTCAACACTTTATCTAAAATCTTATGTACATCTTTTCTTTTACATAATTGTATAATACATTATCAAAAACCTTATGAAAACATATTTACAAATCAATGAATCAAAAAGCACCCTCAGAGCTTCTCCAGTGTCACACACATACAACACACACACACACACACGCACTTACACACCTGTGTATCCACACAACTGTGTATCATACACTGTTTTTCTTCCATGCAATACACAATACAGAAGGCATTCTAAGAGGGTTGTGCAACAAAGAGCATACAAAACAGTTTCAAATATGGCTGTGGGATGAACATTAGCACTCACATGCATAATAATTAACACACACACAAACACACACACACTCTCTCTCTCACACACACACACACACACACACACACACACACACACACACACACACACACACACACACACACACACACACACACACACACACCTACCTAGACTTTTGAGGTTTATGGATGGAGTAACAGCTTTAATGACGGGACTTAACCAGCATGAAACATCTTCACCGACAGGGCAAGTTGGCCTCAACCTCATTACATCAGAGTCTGATTTTTGTTTTCTGTGGTTACATCACATAACAAGTCGTTCTCATCATGCAGCCACCAGCTGGGCCCTCCCACATGGCACGATCCAAAACTGTCTGCTCAGATATCGGCCATCTCAGGGGGAAGAGAGCAGGCGTGGAATCTAGCTCGCTTTTGTGAATGTGTGCGTGCGCGTGTGTGTATCTCGCCTGGAACAATGAATGGCTGCATTGTCAGTTGGTGAGCAATTATGCATGCTATTTGTGTTTTCGGAGGGCAAGTGCGCATTGTCTCCGTTCCTCTGGAGAACAGCGTGAGTTTGCTATCACTGCACCCTGTGTGTATTTATGTGTAAATTTGTCACAGTCAAAAGCAGGTGATCAAATAAAACTCTAAACACTCAAGGATTTTTGTCAAACATGTGACTCTGCGGCCTGACTAAAAGCCGCAGTCTATTGCTTCTCACGAACCATTTAACATCTAAAAAAGAAAAGTCACAGTTAAGAAGACAGAACCCTAACCTGTGTAAAATCCACTTCCCTCTGATCTCATGACCGGTCTGCTCATAGAAAGCAAAGGTCTAAATACTGTATGTGTCCACTTTCTCCTTTCCAGTCTGCAAAATTGTTGTACTCTCTCAAAACTCTGGACTCTTGAGGGTCAAATAAATACATAACCCCGCAAATCAATTGTGTTCAACTGCACTCTGTTAGACAACTCATCCTTACAGGCTTGCCCCTGAACCAGAGAGAAAGCACAAAATGCGGATGATAACCTTTCTTTAAAATTAATCATAGAATGGAAAAAATCTCATAAAAAACCCATCCAACTGTAAACTACACAAGACAGCTCCAGTAATGACATTTATGATTGATTCTAACATGAATCTGTACAGATTGTCCCATCAACGCAGGTGCTGCCCTGCTTTTACAGCTCCTTCTCCTTCCTAAACAGTGTTCCCAGAGCTCCACAGGAATAACACAAAGCCCAAATTAATACATCAAGGACGAGACGTGACCTCTCACTAGCCCTGTCACAAAATATAAGACACACAGCACACAGCTCACTCAGTTATCAAAGTAAAAAGACTGACAGTCTGACTCCATATCCCATCTTAGGTCAATGTTGGGAACACATTAGCACACATGAATAATTCTGTAATTAATTCTCAGCATTTACCAGAGAAAAAATAGATCCAGCTCCAGCACAGAAAAGGAATGAAATTACTTATATTAAGAATCATGTTCATCTCATTTAACACTGGTGTTTTTCAAATGGAAATTGGCATAGTATATGGATGTGAATGTCTGCATGTAACACTTGATGATATGTTGTTTGTCCCTTCAGAAAACTCAGTCCAAGTCACCCCTGACCTCACTGTGTGTGCGTGTGCCTGAGCGGCCATCTTCTCCGGAAGTCGCACCCGAGGGTCACTTTGCAGTGGAGAGCATGGGCTGCTCCGTGTACCAGTGAGTCCCTGGATCGGGCATGCTGCCCCCGAGTGGCAGGGCGATGAACTGCGGGCACGTTCCACCTCCTGCTCCCACAACACCCATGCTGACGCCCTGCGGGTACGGGTGATGGTGCGTGTGGTGTCCCATGCCATCAGTCCGCCCGATGTGGATCTCGTCCTCCTCGCCCTCGCCGGTGGTCTTGCGGTAGACGGGGTTGTCGAAGTTCATGCTCTTGGTGGAATTGCGCCGCCAGTTGCGCCACACCAGGTAGACTCCGGCACAGACCAGGCCGAACACCACTGTGGCAACGATAGGAACTGCATGCGTTTAACACACAGCGGCGGGGAAATGGGAAGGGGGGAGCGTTAACGAGGCATAACGAGTCCATGGCATGAAATGACAGGCACAGAGAGGAGCAGAACAGGCATGCGGGGGACAGAGAGGGCAGGGGTCGGCGGTACAGAGGTTGTGTGTGTATGTGGCTCCGCCAAACATCGGGTCAAAGTCGGGTCAAGCACCAACCAACTGATTTTGAACACAGACTCTAAATCAGCTGTGCAGAGCACCATTAGTGGCCTGGCTTTGGAGGAAATTACTTTTAAACTATCCTTGGGGAGAACAAATTTAAACTATCACATTACATCACAATCTCTTGGCAACTCATTCACAGCAAATCATCTGACCTTGAATAAGCAATGTAATTTAATAATGCCTTTTTAAATTACACCACTAAAGCACTAATAAAGCTTTCATGCTTTATTGGTGTCTTTTTTTCTCTCTCCTGTACTGTCTGTTCACCTTATGAAGTATAATGAGAGCAGTCCATCTCAGCTAATTGGCTGACTCAATTTGTTTAGGTTCATTTACTTCACTATTATTTATTGGTGTTGCTTATTTTAACCTCATACTGTAGATGAACAGAAGTCTGCGCTTAAGTATGTTTATTTTCCTCCAGCCTTAAGTTTTTTTTTATTGTTTTTTTTCACAAGTGGTGTCAAAGCAGGACCAGTATTCCCGCGGGAAACGATTATTTTAATCAAACCGTATTCTTCTTTAAAAGGGGGTCTTTTTTTTCTAGTCTTTCCTAAATAAAAACATCCGAGCAAAATGGTAAGGAATGAATTAAACTGTGTATTTATCTGCTCTATTTATTCTGTTTATTATATTTATTCTGCAGTTGCTAGCATGTTCGGCCAACTGGTTTTCTACTTACAGCTATAAACAAGCATTACTTTGAAGGCACAGGCACATCATTAACCAAACACATTGGGGTTACAAGTTACATTCAAAAAGATCTGTTTATGCTGGATGCTAACAGAGTTTGGGCTAACGTTGTGCTATTCACTGAATCTAAGGAAGTTTACACCCAGGGAACGTTACCTGAGATAGCGTTACAATTGCCAAAAACATCAGTCTTCATCCTAAAAGCGTTTTGTCATGTAACATTATAAATGAAGACTAGTTCTACATTGTAATAAAAGAACAATGCTGTTTCTTTATTCTACATGAAGCATCAACTGATTAGCATGCTGCTGTTTTGTCTGGAGAATTCAGGTTTAGCCTCAGTGTGTTAGCGTACTAGCACATCTTATAGCTTTGTTTTATATATTTAAGATTTTAAAACAAGTTACCTGGAAACACACTGGACAGTGTTTCAACCAACTAATGAAGTTGACGTTAGCGTAATTTTCTACAGCTAACAGACAGTGGTCATTTTAGCTGGTAAAATCAATGGACGCTGGCTAGAAATGAGAAGTTGATTCAAGTGCCACTTGTTTCAGTAATTACTTAAGATTTTCAGGGTAAACTACCTATGTGCTGAGAACGAAAAGAGTGACAGGCGTAGCAGCAGTAGCTTATCATTAGAGCTAAGTGAGAAGAATGTTTTAAATGCTTTCTTATAGCTCTATAGTTTGTCAAAATAAAGGGAAACAAAAGGTCTGACAGGGAGTCCTCTGGCTGTAGCAGAACCCAACACAACAACACAATGTGAGGTGAGTAATGCAGTGTGGCAGCAATGTCAGACTCACAGAAAATGACTTGTGAAAAAACTCGAGGAAGACCTGTGGGCCAGGTTTCTCTCATCCTGCCACAGCAGGGTCAGTGTGAACGGACTACAAAGAGAGTGGCCATAGGCAGCAGGTAGACAGCAGCTTTACACAGCCCCGCGGGCCTTTAGTGCAGAAAGACAAACACAGACAAGGAAGCTTACCGATGGGGATGACCACTCCCAAAACAGCCACTGTCAGGTTCTCGCCCATGAGGAAATGCTCACCTCCAGCTGTACAGAGAGATGAAACGAGAGAGAGGAGTTAGAGCAAGAAGATGAAAACACAGCGGAGCGAGAGAGGATAAGAGTGAGAAAGTGTATAGGATAGAGAAAAAAAATGTGTGAGAAATAGAGTGAGAGATAAGCAGGAAGGGAAAGCCGGCGGTAGAGAGGGGAGATAAAACAGCGAGGCAGGGAGCAGGTGATCATGCGTGCACAGCCGTGAGTGTTTTACAAAGAGGAGTCAGATAGTGAAAAAGAGGCTGGAACAAAAATGAAAGAGGGAGCGAAAAATGACGAGTTGGTTGACATTTGCCGGAGTGCGACCTTGACACTACCCCGTGACCTTCTACTCTTCATCCGTCTCTGCTCCATCAGGCTCCGATGTCACCTCACCGTTCACACTCATTTACATACCACGCGCTTACTAACGCGTACTCCTCGTGGTATGCACACTTACGCAGCAGCACCACACGCACTCGATGGCATGCAACAGCCCACACAGGGCACAATTTATGGAGGGAAAGGTGGCATTTCCTCTGTGACAAGGTACCATCCATCACTCTTATTAAAGTCAGCGGAGCGTGGCTGTTGGGTCTTGCAGATATCTCACTTTAATGCCATCATTACAGTGAGGGTGAGGTTGTTAGCTACATTACGAGTGTGAGTAGGACCAGAGGATGTGGTACTTGGCAGGAGATGTGGGCGCGCAGGTGAAAGCGGCTCTTTATCAGAAGACTGAGCTCCATCTCTTGTGAACTCCTGAATGGGCCACTCTGCCCTTTTCAAATCATACAGAGCACCCCACATTAGAGATGTTGATCACGTAGGGCTGGAGATTTTACAGTGACAAATCTCGAAATCTTAATGTTCAAATGTGACATCAAGGCATGAATTCCCACATGTCTGTTTTTCAGACTCCACATGAGACATATATGCAGTATTAGTATATTGTATAGTACATAGTAGAGAAGTATTTGCTGCAATCACACAGGCAGAACTGATAAAAAAGGATTTTGAATTCACTTACAGTGCTGCGACACGCTGCTGTCCCCTGCAGGTGTGGTGGAGATGACCATAGTGGTGGCTGTGGAGTGGGAGCCCAGCGCCTTCGACTCCTGTGATGACACAGGCTTAAGCGTGGAGAGGGGTGTGAGGGGGTCTGGGGCATCAGAGGGAGCTGTGGTCAAGTGAGGGGTGGCGTCCGCCTGTGAAACTCCCCCCGAAGGCGGAGGGAAGTTTTCAGCAACAGTCGCTCTGGTGCCGGGTGTAAGTCCAGCGGGAGGTGTGGATGTTGTTGTTGTGTCGTTTCTTGGTGCTGCTACAAGTAAAGGAAGAAGGCAGCTCAAACCTTCAGCTCAAGAAAATGAATTGGTATAAATGTGTTAAAGCCCCTGAAAATGCAGTTTCAAGTCTGAAGTATTTCTCTATGACCTGAGTAGTACTTTGACATTTGAGAAAATATGCTTATTCACTTTCTTGCAGAGACTTAGATGAGGTGATTGATACCACGCTCGGTTCAGAGTCTCTCTATTAAACATGAGGCTACAGCCGAGAAATGGTTGGCTTATCTGAGCGTGACTGGAGACAGGGCGAAACAGCAAGTTTGTCTCTGTCCAAATGTGACAACATCCAGTGATTTCACTTTTGGAAAGAAATTGAAAAACTTATTCAAACTATTCCATTAAATATTCTTTAAATATCAGGGCTAATAATCTCGACATTAAAGTTCAGGAACAAACTCATTAAAAAAAAAAAAACTCAGCTCCTGTGCTCCGTCAGGCCGTCAGTGTGGGTGTGGTTTGCAGATCAAATGTGATTGACAGTGGCCTGCCAACATATACAAACAACCACACGACTGTGGTCACATTTTGATGAAAATGTTCCAGTGCGAGGAGCAGAGATAACGCCACAGATACGGAAATCTCTCAGGTAAACACAGTAAGATTGAGAAAATGTGTTTTCGGGGCCTCTTAGTGCATCCACTCCTACTGTAGTCTGTTTACATACTATTTCATATGGATATATTCATTGATATTTCTGTATGAAATGGCATATGGCTGTAGTCATCTGCATAATGGTGCTGTGAGATCTATGATAAACAAAACAACCTAATAACCAAAAATCAACATTCTGCGCTCATATGACCTGGAGGCTGGACATAAACATCAGCTCAAAACACAGCAGTGCACTTCATGTCATAAATACTTGCTCTGTGAAGTTTGTAATGCTTCTTTTAGTCACAACATTCTGCTTTATAATTACGTGGAGCACAACTGATCCCCTCCCCTCCCTGGGGCGACAGAACGGCACGCACACTGTACAGTATGTAATAAAGCAACGTGACACAATTTCATTAGCTATCCAGAGGTGGTATTTGTTCCAGAGATGTGTTGTGTTAGATTGCATTACGTTGCATAGTGGTCCATGTTATTGTATCCACCCGCTGCATGTGTTGCTTAGCAACTACCTTTTTTAGTTCAGGAGCTACAGTATGTTGCTTGGAGGAAGCATATCTAATAATTTATTATCAATTATCACCTACTACAAATAAATTATTTATTAATTCACTGCATGTGTTCCACTGTATTACCTCTGTGATAAAATGCATTAAGCCACCTATAGAGTTTTAGGCAGTTCTACTTACTTGAATAAAATGTGAAATAATAGTTTAACTAACTTTGAAAAGTTAATTATGATATATTATTTTAAAGTTTTTCTCCTTATTAAACGGGAACACTATGTTAGTTATACAGAGCTGTTATAATACAATACAGAACACGTGCAAGATTACCAAGTCATACATTTTTAAGTTCTGCCAGATGAACCATGAATATAATTCAATTCATTATTATGTTTATTTTATTAAGAATCTCTCCTGCCTTGTTAGATTTTAGGAAATTTTACATTTTCTATGTTTTGCTTCATTGTTTTTACTGTAAAACACTTTGTAACTGTGTGTAGAAGTTATAGATAATTAAAAAAGTTTATTCTTATTCTTCTTACTATAACACTATCTACTTACTAAACATCTGTCAGCACCAGCCTGGTCTCTTTTTAATTCAGTAAGCGGCTGCCCAAAATTGTTCAAAGTTCCCCCTCTGATCACACTTGACACACACACGCACAAAACAGCTTCCTTAAGTGAGGCAAAATCAGATTATCTGCACAGTAAGCACTGTGGCGCTCTGCCCAACAAATCCCTTTACGTGCTATTGATTACTAAATACTCTCAATTACCAGTCATAAACACACTCACCTGGCACACATCCCCTCATATCGGGGCCCAGGTCCTGTCCGTCGGGGCAGGCGCAGGTGTATTTGGGTGAGTGTTCGGTTATCTGTGGAGCCTTGAGACACAAGTACTCACAGCCTCCATTGGCCACGCTTCCCAGATTACAGCTGTCTGGGCCTGGAGACAGTGACAGAGAGAAAGGGAGCCGACATGAAGAACTACACAGTTATGGTTACATAAATAAGATTATCACTTATTCAGCTTGGGGAGATAGCGGAGAGTCAGACAGAGACAGAAGAAGCTGCTGTGCTCTGTTGTTCCCTTTCATCAAAGCCTGTAACTTTGTGTAAACAAAATCAAAAAGAATACACAGAATAAAATCCAGCAACACACAGACATGTGATGTAAATATTAACCAGTTTCTGTGCTGCTGTCCCAGGTACAACTCCACTGTGTTCATCCTTAAGCCTTTAGTTTAAATACAAACTTGGAAAGACAAGTTCGAATTGTAAAGATGGTGATGAAATGCGGTGAAAGATATAGAAATGGGCATGGACTATACACTGGGAGGGAAGAATAGATAAGAAACAGGCAGGCAGATATAGATATGGAAACTGACACAGGGAAAGAAAATACAACCAGCCACCGCACTGATGATTAAGAGCTCTGTTCAGTCTAGATTTGACAGACGTGCGAATGTGCTGCTGCTCCCACAGCTTTGATCAGTCTACCACAGTCACAAGCCTCACTATTATTTATTCATGTGCCGGAGTCGGCACGGACCCACGGAGGAAACTTGGTCACAGAGATACGACTCGCACAGTCGCAGTGAGACGAGGTGTGATGAATAAACAGGCACACGGCCAAAGTCTCTCACGCGTACTGTTCACTTACCTTGCGGCTGCCGGAGTTGGTGGAAGACAACAATGTCATGAGGGTCGTTGAGGTTTTCAGCCAGCGTGTGGATTTCCTGACCGGTCAGCCTGTTGGCCATGAAGACTGCTGCTCTGTCTCTGTCTGTCCAGTAGATCCGATCCTGAGGAACGGGGAAAAATATATCTTGATATTAGTAATACACAAGTTCACCAGGGTTGTGTTGGGCGAAGAGGACTGCATAAAGCTTTCTATTCTTGAATTTACATGTCGGTTTTAGTATTAGTTTTTAGTTATTTGGAGTAATTTTATTCATGATGATATGGGCATTGGTCACCTGGACTCATACATCCGTACTATTTACAGCCATGCTAACGGCGTGGCTCTAGGATTGGCAGTGTCGGTCCGTTGGTTAGTCCAACTCTTCATGGGTTGCTGTGAAATTCTGTACAAACATTCATAGACAGACAATGAATCCTATCTATTTTGATCATCCTCTGAGTTTTCCTCTAGCGCCACCATGAGGTCAACAGTTGTGGTTTTAAGTTTGTCAGCGACTACAGGATACATCTGGTCTACACTTGTCAGTTTGTCCGGCTCCACTTAACACTATAAATTTGTGTTTTTATGGCTAAACAGTTGCAAAACGAATCTCCTGGGGTGCTAATTAGAATATGACAGCATGCTAACACGCTCAGCTAACATGGTGAACATGGGAAACATTACGCCTACTTAACATCAACATGCTAGCTTTGTCTTTGTGAGCATTTTAGCATTTAAATGTACATTTACTCATTTAGCATCGATGCTTTTATCCAAAGCGACTTACAAGTGAGGTGCAGTGGGAGACTTCGGTGTAAGTACTAAGTTCTACATCTGTTCATTCAGTTCATCGCACTGTGCCAATGTAAAGCCTCACAGAGCTGCTAGCAGGGTTGTAGACTCTTAGTCTTCTTACATGAAGATCCACCATGGAAGTAAGTCTTGGATTTATTCATGTGATCCTGGATGATTTGAGTTCCTTCTCCTCATAATGTCAACTAAACTAAAACTAAAACTAGTACATGTTTTATAACATTTTATAGTATACAGTATATAGCAAAATGTATTGACAGTGCTGAGCAGTTCACTTTCTGAAAGTCACACATGTAAAGAATCCTTGAATATAAATGTGTTTATGTTCAGGGGACAGAATATGGGTCAATGGAACAATAGATAAAACTGATGACTGAAAAGAAACTAAGGGACAGAGACCTAAACAGAGAGAGCAGAGAGAGAGGAGGCATGCTGAGGGAGATTACACAGGGCTAGATGCTGTCACTGCTTAACTAACAGTGCTCACAACTGGAAAATGACAGAGAGAAAATTAGGGCAAGTTAAATATGCACTGATACATATTTGTTTCCACATACAGTTTAATTCATTATCTTTTATAGAAAAGATGATGTTAATTTGGCTTTTTCTGCAAATATTATGAGCGGTTGAATACATTAAGGAAATGCACATGCAGGTTTAGTGGCAACTAAGGGTTTTTCTTTCAGTCTGAGCAGCAGGCATGTGATAAATGGGACAGTGACACGTTGTTGTAGAAGAGGATTCAATCTATCATTTGGCTTTCTTTTTATTGGTTTTCAGAGTCTGCCATATCCTTTGTGGTTCGTTACAGCATTGGCTCTTAAATGATTAAAACGTATCCTATTTAGATCAAAGTACAGTAGCTTAATGGCAAATTTTTTACCATCCTTGTTGTTTATTAATTTATTTGTTTGCTTTGTTTCCCGAGTTCACTCCCACAGCAGTTAAAAAAAAAACTGTTTTAGACAGGAGCTGATATTTTTTGCGGTTGCCTTAGAAACTACGCGCTAATCTCCAGCAATTGGCGAGACAGTATGCCTCGCCACATGAGTGTGTGTCTGTGTGTGTTTGTGTTGAGTCAGTCATTGAGTCAGACAGAGATGGTAATGTGATGTACACTACAACTACCTAGTGTGTTCAGCTCCCTGAACAAGAAGGTCACCTTGTAGTCACAACAGGGTAGAGAGCAGAGAATCCCCAGATCGATTACACATCACACCAGAGGGGATTTATCATCATTACTCCGACTTACGCTACAGCGCAGGGGAGTCTGCAGGAGTGAAATTTGAATCCAGTCTTAGTGTTTTGACTTGATCACCCCGTACAAGTGTCATGACTCCTGACTTCACAAATGTAATTCAAGACTAAGTGGATGTTTTCTAAAATTGATTCTTATACATTTGCACTGCTGCAGAATGAAATCTGTATCTCTGCTCCCACTGAGACCAGTTCCTCTTGAGAGGCGTCTCACTGGGAAATAGGCCACTTGGGTGATGTCATTACCACCCATCTGAAACTGGCTGGGAGATAGCTGCAGTGCAACAACAGGGTCATCTCAGACAAGAGTTTGTAAGCAAAAGCCTGCTTGCACACAGGCACAAACCACAAGGTAGCGGCTTTGCTGGACCACTTGGCATCGAACCAGAATCAAGCACTCTGATGGCTCTGACATATCACACACAGGGAAGCTGGCTGATGACCAAGAGCATAAGTGTGTGTGTGTGTGTGTGTGTGTGTGTCTGTGTGTGTGTGTGTGTGTGTGTGTGTGTCTGTGTGTGTGTGTGTGTGTGTGTGTGTGTGTTTGTGTGTTGCATTGCTTTAGGCTGCTCTCTATTCCGTATAGCAGTCATCTGTTTAGTATGCTCAGCCTGTCAATCCCACAAGGGAAAACATCCTAAAGACACACACACACACACACACACACACACACACACACACACACACACACACACACACACACACACACACACACACACAGAGCATACAATAAATTTAATTTAACAGTCATTACATTCAAATTCCCAGTTACACTGCAGGCCCCTGAGAGGCTAATGAGAGAGATGTAGATATGATGAGTTGTGGGAGGCTGGATGAGATCATGGACAACTGCCCAAAATCCTTCCAGTCTATTGCTGAGTGTTACAGTACGAGAGACTGAGATCTATAAAGTGGCGCACATGCACAAACCTCAAAAACAGCCAGAGCGTAGGGGTGTCCCAGCCTCTCTGCAGACGACATGTGTGTCCTGCGGTGAGCTCCGTTCAGGTCCACGCTGGCTATGAGGTGCAGCTTTGAATCCACCCAGTACAGACGCCTGTTGGCTACATCTGGGAAACACACACACACACACACACACACACACACACACACACACACATATAAAGATAAGACTTTCCCAAGCTGAGTGGAAATTGATTGTCTTCACGATAAGCACTCTGGCACCCTGGCCAACAAATCCCTTCAGGTGATATTGATTAAGTTTTAAAATGTCAGATTCTCACGATTACATCACTGACACACTTCAAATATCATTCCAAAGCAAATGTGAGAACTTCAAAACAACTTTAAACATTACCCCTACTATTTCAATTACTATTGACCTTTACCTACAATGAGTTGAATGAGTGTTTTAGCTCCTCTCAGGCACATTTAGCAACACACAACAATTGCCAGAAAAGTGTAAAATATAGTTCAGTGTAATACCGAACTTAAGAACATGGGTTGAAAAACAGCTGTTCTCACCTAAAGTGATGCCATTGGGCCATTCAATGTTATCAGCCACCAACACCTGTCGGTCCACTCCATTCATCCCCGCCTTCTCTATCTTGGCTCGTGTGCCCCAGTCTGACCAGTACATAAAGCTGGAGAAAAAACAACATATTATGTTATTGTTATAGCGTGTTCATGAAGCGCTGCTGTGCTCAGCAAGAAATGTGATAATAAATCTACAGTGTACTACTAGACAACTGTTTTCTTTAATAATGCAGTTATTATTCTCTGGTGACATTGGTGTGATGTGTATTCTGTAACAATCAGTGTGTCCAGAACATTTCCCTCGAATTCTTCAGTTTTGCGTTTCTGTTCAGTAGGTAGGGCTTTGTTTCCATTCCCCCAGACACCAGCACGGCTGCTTTCCTAAATTTCTGTCTATTTTTTTTTTTTTTTTTTTTTTTTTTTTTTTTTATTTAGGTAAAAGTCTTTTATATCTATATTTACTATGGGGACTGCACCACAGTATTTGCACAAGCAAGATGAAAAGCAATGGTGCTAAAACAATTATGCACTATGCAGCCTAAAAGCAAAATAAAAACAGCAAAGAGAACAAACATTTTTAGAAATGGCAGCTGAAAACATGATTTTTCACTACGGACTGAACAGTACTGCAGAGGTCTTATCGACCACTCAAAGCGCTTCACACTACAAGCCACATTCATACAACACTTTCTTTTACACATACAGCACTTCTACCAAACACACACTCATACACTGATGGAACAGCCATCAGAGGCAATTTGGGGTTCAGTATCTTGCCCAAGGACACGAGGACCGGAGGAGCCAGTGGTTGAATCATCGACCCTCTGATTAGTGGAGGATTTAACATCTGTGAATACCAGAAATTTCTGCTAATAGCCACTGGTACATTATAAAACCACTTGATGGCAGATGTAGCAACAGGAATTCAGATTACTGCAGCAAGAAGACAGATCTGTATAAAGCTCAATTTATGGGAGCTGTCCGTTCAGCACCACAAAACCACAACACAAGTGGATTTGTCTCCCAGTTGCTTCCTGCTTTAATCTTCAGTTGTCCTAACTTAATAGTAGTAGCCTAGTGCCTTGTTATTAGGAGGCAGCTGATATATATATATAAATATATATAAAAATTAGTTCATATAACTTATTATACTTTACATTTTTTAAATGACCAGAAATCCCCCAGATTGTTCTTTTATAATTCCAGGAGGCCTCTGACCTTGTACAAGCTGACAGGAATATTTAACTATTTCATTACTATTTTTGTCCTTGAGGGTGGAGTATGCCCTTCCACTTGATATTTCAAGTTTATTAGCAGGCAACATCCATTTTCTTCTGCACTTTCTTGCTTTCCAGATGTGTGCAAGACACATGGTCCTTTATGTCATAATTAATAGCTTTGCATTCAATTTAACTCTGTGGCTGTGCTAAATCACCAGCATTAGTAAATACTCTGCTAAACCAGCCAATTCAAATGCTGTTGCTGTACGAGTTCAGCATAGTTTGAATGGTTATTGGGCAATCAGACGGAGATCATAGCAGGAAAGTACACACTGATTTACACAGTCATTTCCATGTAAATGATTATTACTGACATCAAGTGAATTTCCCTGCAAAGACTGAACTGTCATTTGGCGTCACAGTGAGCGTTCTGCGTGTGCTGGATTCCTGTTGGGCAGTTATGATTGGGTCTGTAATGTGTACAAAATCTCACAGTGTGTACGCTTCTGTTTAGGCTATGTGCCTGTTTATTTTAGTTCATTTCTGTGCATGTTTGTTCTCATCTGGGTTTGGATCACCAGAACAAAAAAAAAAAAAAAAAAAGCTGCAGAAGCAAATGCTGGCACAAAAATTCATAAAGCTTCCCAGATTAGGCGCGATCATCTAGGACAGAATTTCTAAAAAATCATTGAGTCAGGACTCTAAATGGGTCACAGGCTTGTTACTCTGGATCCCCATGTACAGCAACAAGAGTTCTCTTATGTTTGTCATTAGACATGGTCCCGGAAGAGGATTATGTTTATTCAATTTCTGGGTCCCAAGCTGAAATCACTTTACAAATCTTCATCTGGGGTCATCGACCATCATCTTCAGTATTGTAGATGAGGAATAAACAAGATAGCACAGTGACTGCCAGCATATTCAAAGAGATATGGAGGAGGGCACTTACATATCAACAGTCTGACACCATTTTATCTTGACGCACTGACAGTTGTTATATAAATTTACAGCATGCAGTTCAGTAATTAGCATACTTTTTGAGATTAGAGCCAAACTGCAGGTTGGTGGTTTCTTGCACTGTAATGATCAATACAGATAATGGTTTAATGATCATAAGTATTGATCCTTTCATTCAAATCTTTAGAAAATTGCCTCAATGCTTGATTTGTAAACCTAGGGCATTTGACATTGTGCGCCTGGACAAAGACACACTTGACATATCCATCTCACCCATGGTGGGGATCCAGCGCTATGGCTCGGGGCTCACTAAGGTCAGTGTTGATGAGGACACGTCTCTTGGTGCCGTCCACTGACGCCACAGAGATGGATTTGTCTCCAGAGTCGGTCCAGTACAGGTTGTGCTGGAGCCAGTCCAGAGCCAGGCCCACAGGGGTCTGCAGAGATGAATCTACCAGCGGCACCTGCTGGGAGGGGTCACTGGCCTCGTGGATAAACGCACTGCAGGGAGACAGAGAGGGAGCAAGGAGTATTTTGAAGGGAGGAGAATATATAAGGAATCATCTACAGGAAGCCAGCCATTATTGCAAAATCGATGTGAAGTGGAGGGAGGCTGACAACGTGGTGGGCCTTATTTTGTGATAATGAGTCTGTAAACACTATCCTCCTTATTAAGTGGAAGCCTACCAGAAACATTTATCATTGTAAAGTATTGACTGCAGTGATTTCATTACAGGCTGAAGCATTTTACAAACATTTCCTTAAAAGTATTTAGATTGTAAAAATAACCACAGAAGCAAATCTGAATAAATGAAGGGATGATAATACAGTTAAAAAGCTTTTATGTTTGTCTAAATTAAGCAAAAATTGAAGTCAGTTTGTGTTTGGTGCATTCATTTGATCACTTGTGAGTAGATATAAAGTGGATGTTTGGGCTCATACGGGACAATCACAGGACAAGTGGATACCACATACAGATAATGTGTGATCACTGCTGACATGTGCTGTAAAGCGACTGCAGAGCGGAGAGTGGGACCGGTGTGCGAGCTGTAGCCTTGGGCCATGCGCTGAGCAGGTTCATCCGGGGGTTAGTGTCCTTCTTAGGTGGACCCCTTATCAGAATAGACAAGGCCTCACTCAGGGGTTGCCCTGCGCGCTAATGACTTGGCCCCAGCAGAGGTGTGAGGTGAGGGCCAGGCAGCTGTGCTCCCTAACAGGAATTTCAATTTTAGTTTCCCCAGAGATCTTTTCTCTTAACATCCATTTTATAAGGAGAACACAGTGCTCCAATTAGAATAGACTGGGGGGGTGGGGGGTGTCGTAGTTGGGATAACAAGAGGAGGGCTGGAATTAATCTGGAATAACAGCAGGTCTCGGCCATCGACTCGGAAACAAAAACATTCATCTTGCAAGACGTGAGCATTTTGGTAGAAATAAACTTATTCATCCTGAAAACTGGAAAGTAAACAACAAATATCATGAAAACAAACAGACGAAACATCTGTTGCATTCAAGATTCATGATGCAACTGCTACATCAATTAACTGTATTTAAAATAACATCTGTGTTAAAATGCATTACTCAGGACAAAGTCAAACTTTTATAAAAATAAGGCATAAAGTGAGGCTTCCCTTTCTAGACTTTCTAGCCTCAGTTTCTAACTTAAGTTTAGACTTTTAATCTAAGGTCAAGTTTGCTGCTGGATGTTGTTTAAATGAAGCAATGTACCAACAAAGGCAGGGAAGAGGAGGACTGTGAGTGAACATGAATGTAAACAATGCATGGCTCATATTACACCCTTTGTAAAACATGATTAGATACATGAATTCCAAAGAATCTTTCTTTTATTATCTAATCTGACTGTCAATCATAAACTGGATAACAATAACAATTCTTACTTTAGTTGTTCTAACACTAGTGCCACCCCTTGACATTATTATTACTGGTGGGACTTTGCAGTGCAACATTTTGCCAAACAGCTGAGAGTTTAACACTATTTACTGGAAATCAATTCTTCTTCACTGCTCTAAAACAGTAGTTGCCAGTGGCTGCACAGCACTACTTCCTGTGTAGGCTATCAGAGGCATTTCTGATACTAGTACTGGTATCGGAACAACTCTATCCTAAAATCCAAATTCAAACATATAAAATCAAATCAACATCAAGTTTCTGATCTACCACATCAGGTAGTAGTAAGTAACTGGAACTCCGGTTTCCATTCTTCGTTTACCTGTAGATTTTGCGATGAAAGCGATCGCACCAGAAGACACGGTTGTTGGCCACATCCAGGTCCAGAGCTACTGCGTTCTTCTGCGTGGACACCACCTGGCTGTAGTCCCTCTTCACCAGGTCGATGCGTCGGATCTCATGCCGATTGGTGAACAGCAGATAAGGGCTTTTCCCTACGAGCAAAGCAAAGAAATGAAGTCAGCATCAAAGTGTGGATGAGGGCACGCAGCTATATTTTACAGTGCAGGGCAATTTATAAAAGGTGCTGAAGCAGGATGAATACATTGTTAGTGAGAGGAATACATTAGAGTTGGGATGTGCTTCAGTAATGCCCAGTCAAACCAGCTCTGACAGTTTGGTAGTGGGCCAAAAGAAGGGCTCAAGCTGGTATCTCTTATTAGAAAAATGCTCTCGTCCAGGAGCTCCACACATCATCCATGCACAGCACCGTTAATGTGATTTAAATTCGGCAGCAAGGGCAGTGCATTAAAATAATTCCAACCTATATCTAGCGAAATCAAGTTCACTAAACACATTCTGAGCAAGCATGGTCTGGATTTAGATTGAATCAGAAATAATGGCTGTGCCTGCGCTTATGTCAATAATTAAACCCAAAACATACAGCGCTGTTCTGGGGTAAAGGAAGGACATAAAAAAGAAAAACAGAAGATGCCGATAAGCCTGCGAGATTGTTTTTTCACACCAGCATCGTAATGTTTGTGTGCTGGACTCGAGACTGTTGACCCTGATGGGAAACGCTGCGTGTCAGGGAAGGATGTAGACATTTCTCCATGGTAACATCACGGTGGCTTCACCACTGTGTCAAAACGTGCTGCACCTTAATGTGCTGCTGCACATCTGTAACACCAAAGTCAATACGCTGAATGTGATCTTTTCACACAGATAAATAACACAGAAAAGCTTGTGTGATACAACTCAATATCCTCCTCTAACAAGAGTGCAGGGACAATAATCCTTCATTAAAAACTGCTGAATAGTCGTAGCATTGATCAGTGCGTCTGTATGCATCATTAAGTTGTACGCTCCTTATTATTTTCTGCTTGAGAATATAGATCTGGAATACCTTAGCATTCTGCTGCCTCTCCTTCAACAGCACACAGGCAGCAGAATTAAATACACATGAATGAAAACACTCACACACAGTAAAAAACTAGTAATTTCCTCCGAAGGCTGATAAACAACCTTGAACAAAGTGAAAGAGTGTTCTCTCCTTATCTTAGCCTTAGCTAACACAAAACAATCAGGATCAGTTATGGACTTCCCTCAAACTCAACTGCAACAAAATTGAACCCATAAATACAACAAAATAAAATTAAATGTTGAGGCCGGCACTGTGCCTATCAAACGGATTGGGCTCACCTGGCAGCACAATGCACCTTAAATGCTTCTCTTGTGATCACTTGTGATTGGATTTTTCCATTCCACGCTACCATTTGATTTTTATCAGTCAGCTAACTGTGAGTCAGCTAACATTTTCATACAGAGACAGAGAAGAAGACTGCAGTAGATATTTGCATACTGGATACAAGTACACAGAGAAACACATTTGTCAACAAAATTGTGATATGACATTATATGTCATTGAGACATGTAGGGACTGCAGCTAACAGCTGTGTAATGCTATAATCGTGCTAAAGAGTTGACTTTGCATTTCCTTGCTTGGACACATGTCCCTGCACCTCAGCGCCTACATCCCACAGTGTCCTTGTTTCATTTTGGGTACATTCACACCTATTTTTAGAGCTGTCCGCTCGTGATAAGGTCAGTTAGGATGCATTATAATTAGAGTCAGATGTGCACAGGGGCCTTAGACACATTTATATTATCATTTCCCTACACTGATTCTGTTATAAATCTGGCAAGGAAAAAGCCAAGTGAGTAACAGACACAGTGTGAGCCTGCAGGGAGGGTTTTATCACTCTAGCTAGCAAATACAGCCCACCTTTGTCTTGTAACATCTATATTGAGCCTATATCTTCCTGACAGTGTACGGTAATAGGACGGCAGCTGCAGCCAGTTATCTCCAGAGGCAGATATGAAAATCTCTCATTAATGGCTCGCTTGCCTCAGTTTCCCCCTTTGACAGTCTGTGTCGTAGCCTCATTGTAGTATCGTACTGCCGCATGTTCCCTGTTCCTGCCCTCCCCTTCCTCTCCCAGCCCAAAGTCTGAATGATGAGAGAACCATTCAGGACTAAGTGTTCTCCAAAAAACTGGCCATTACAATGACAACATTTCCAACCCCTCTAAAGCGGAAAATGGCCCCCCTGCTGGTTTTATGGGCTGTCACGGCAGCAGTAGTTTTCATATCCTCGAAAACCAAGAGGTGGAACTGCTGCATTCACTGCGACTCTGCTTTGACACACAGCCAGACACACAGTTCTCTCCTGGCCGTGATAAACTGATAGCAAACACACTGGGCAGTCATGCATGGAGAAATACACAAGTGCAGACGGCGGCAGGGAGGTGAGGTGCAAATACAATCCACACACAAATACAGTACAGACAAATGCAAACACACACACACACACACACACACACACACACACACACACACACACACACACACACACACAAGTGCTGAGCTTTGATATCAGCTTGGTTTAATTGAGGGAAATAAAATCACAGCACTTGACAGCCACAGGGACCAAATCAACACATTTCATTTGACTCACTGTTTCCTGCCAATTAAATAATGAACATTTTGCGGGAAATGAAGTGTAAACATATAAACTGGCCTCTCTCTGTAATCCTCTTGCTAATAGCTTTTGGCCATAGTTGGAGGTCAAGAAAAATGATTTGGCCTCTTAGCTGTTCACTTTGTTCTCCACTAGTCTGACAACTGTCGTCAACAAGCCTAACGGGAGAGCAGATTAAATTGATGTAATTAGCCTCCACCGTGACTCAGCCAGGTACCCCCGAAGAGTTGCTATACCTAATTATAAGTGTTCGGCATGGCTAAACACATCAGTCTGTCACTCATCACACTGTCTAATGGGACGGGACACTGGAGGACAGATTATGCCTGGGAGAAAGTGAGTGGTTGCCTTGGCGATACTTGCCGTATTTTTATTTATTTATTTATTTATTTTTTTTAATTTTCTTTGGTGATTCAGCAATTATGTCAAGTGCACAAGTGGGTGCAGAACAATATTAAGAACCTAACAGCAGGAAGATGTTCGTGATTATGAGATGAGGAGGATTTGACACTGAGGCCCAAAAGGAGCGAGAGAGAGAAGTGTTGCACTAATGAGGCAGCACAACATCTGAGAGAATGTCTTGTTATCAACAGCGCAACACGGCTTTTTAAACTTTCAGCGCCGGCAAGTTTCTCTAAACAAACCGAGCTTGTTTTGCCGGCAACTTTGTAGGTTACACTGAGTCATAAACTTGATAAAGATAAAATAGACAAAATACAGCATTTGTGCAGTTATGACATCATCCAAGATTTAAAAGAAAAACGGCAACTAAAAGCTCAGAGTTCACCTGTACTCTGGGAAGTGCCATCTCGGCCGCCCTGCACTCGACTGCACTGCTGACCGTTCATCACCGTAACTCACCCTCCGCCTTGCAGGTCTTAGTGACGGGGTCCATCTCATAACCTTCGTAGCATTCGCACT
Organism: Seriola dumerili; assembly: GCF_002260705.1. Taxonomy (NCBI): domain Eukaryota; kingdom Metazoa; phylum Chordata; class Actinopteri; order Carangiformes; family Carangidae; genus Seriola; species Seriola dumerili. Next base: position 1,589,467 of record NW_019174481.1, read on the forward strand.
TAAAATCCCCCTTGTAGTTGATGCAGATCTGGCTGCAGGCGTCGGGGTTCTCACACTCGTCAATGTCTGCAGAGAGAGGAAGGAGACGGGTTATCAATCAGCTGGAAGACAGCGAGAGAGACAGAGGCAATCAGACACAGACAGACAGTGACAGACAGTGACTAATTCACCCTCATGAGCCGCAGCAGAGCAGAGGCAACTTAAGTCCTACAATATATGTATATATATATTCATGCTTTTTAGTTAAATAACAGCTATAACAGGTGAGTGAAAACACACATTTGTGGCTGTAAGTGCAGGAGAAACACAGACATGTTGCCATTTAGAAGAAAGAAGAGGACAGGGAGACAGGAGGGTGTGTCCCTGTCCACTTCAGGCTTTTTCCTTGGGTGTGATGGGGAAATGGTAGTGTTAAAAGGACGGGGAAGGGTGTGAAGGACATAGTATGTGTGTATGCGCATGAGTGTGTGTTAGTGTGTGTGTGTGTGTGCGCGTGCAAGAGACTAGTATGACTGTGCTAAGTTCCCTGTGGGAGTGATGGACTGGGCACACCAAACAAACACAGACAACCAGAGAGCTGCCTAAAAGCCACACACACACACACACACACACACACACACACACACACACACACACACACACACACACTAGGTTAAACAGCAGCCTGTCTGCCCCTCTTTTCATCTATCCACCTGAAATGTTTCTCTTTTTACCTCCACAAGTCTTTTTGTCCAGCAGCTGGTAGCCGGTGGGGCACTGGCACTCAAAGCCGATTGGTCGGTCCATGCAGACATGAGAGCAGCCGCCGTTGTTGATCATACATTCATTCAGCCCTGGGAGAGAAAGAGAAGGCGCCAGCGGTCAAATGCAGCCAATCACAGAAGAGGTAGGCAGGTTATGATCCTCGAGGTGAACATCTGAGTTAGGAAAGGCCTCAGCTTCATTCCCTATAAAATCTTCCAGAGTGAGGGGAAGAGCAGTGCGTGTGTGTGGCACACAGGTTGGGAGAAGGGATGTCATCTTCACTATCTTCATTTTATCTCAGCTCTTGTGCTCAGCTCTTTTCCATCCCTTTTTGAATCCATATCAGATATTCTCAAAAGTGGAGGAGGAATCAAAGAGATACGACATCACACACACAGTAAGCTCTTAAACTGAGAATCAGGTCCATCTGCAGGGATATGAAATATGTGTGTAGAGGGGATTAATGCTGTGAACTGGGAGGTCCCATAAGGATCCATCACAGGAGCGAGCGAGGATATCTAAATTAGACAGGCACGCTGAATCGATGCAGAGTGATGTAAACGCATCCTGAAAATGACAGAAGCTTAAAAACAAAAAAAAGAAAAGAAAAAGATGTTAAAACACAACCACTCATTTAAAACTAGGTCAAAGCAGCTGGCACAATGCTGGCACACAATAAAGCAAGCAGAGGCAGTCAGATTGTGCTACACACAAAGGGTTTATGAATTACTTGATCGCAACACAGGCTCAGAAGTCAGTGGGTGAGATTTTAGGTTCAGTTTTTAAATCTCCTCCAGAAATTTGTTCAGTATAGCTGAGGACAAAATACCATCGTCACCTGGTGGATATAGCAGCATTTTTGTATCGTTTCTTTGTTGCACTGACAGCATTTATCAGCAGTGTATATGAACTAATTATAAAGCTATTATATTATATTATATTATAACCAACAGCGTGTCATCAGGACAAGAACTTTCTGTTGTCTCACAACAAACCATAAACGAAGCAGTGTGGTGCTACAGAGAATCATATTCTCCAGACCTGAGGGAACATGCTTGTTTGGTTCAGACACCAGCAAAAATCACATTATCATCATCTTTATATTTTTTTCCAGTGAAAGTTAAATGCAAAAATTAGCCTACCATTCCCATTATAATTGAGACTGATTTTATTTGCATATCGTTTAGCCCCTAGTTAGCACACTATCAAAGTGGAAGCGATGTCTCTCCTTACACCTGATATTGCCAGTTTGCATTCATCATGAAATGCAAACTGCGTTGGCTCGTCTGTGGAGGCTAGCTTCACTACCTGCTGTTGCTATCTATCATGTCCCATTGACAAAGGCTGGGGCTTGTCAAGCAGGGTGAGTGGGTGGGGGGGTGTTATTGGACGTTTGCATGTGTTATTGGGGGTGTTATTGGACGTTTGCATTATCAGGTAATGGTAAAAAATTTTGAAGATTACCATAGAAGTGATATTCTTTCAAGGATGTTTTTCCTCTAAGCTTCATATTTGATACGTTTACTGTCAGTTGAAAGGAGTAATCCCAATATTTCTTGAGCCAGGAAGGAGTGCAGAAAGGTGAAGATGTCCAGGAAGAGAGCAGCAAGACGCAGGAGAGAGACTTCCAGCACAGGAAAGACGAGCAGCAGATGTCATGAGACAGAACAGGCGATGAATTTAAAAGAGATTTGCTACTATTACTGAATCGCATATTGAGATGGTGGTTTTTTGGCAGAAGTTCTAGTTGGTTCTTTGGCTCTGCTTGCCCATTTTTAAAAGTCATTTACTGCCACTGTCTTTAATGCAGATTTCTGTCCATGTTTGGTTTGAAAAAAAAAAGAAAAAAGCCTATTGTCTAAATGAATCATAGAAGGTAACCAGAAAACATTCTCTCCTACACTTCATTCAACTGCATACAGGCTTTGTTTTTTTTACACAAACAATTAAGCATGGCTGCACAATGAACGACTGACAACTGGAAAGGGATGATAAAGAGAAAAATGGATTAAACTGCGAGAGAAACCGCGCTCCTCAATACCACAGAGTGCTTATTTCTGTCAACAGTATCCTACCCAATCTACTGTAACACATTTGTCAATAGCCAGTGATCTTTATATCATCAGTCACTGAGAGCAAGGCCACTGTGTGTGTGTGTGTGTGTGTGTGTGTGTGTGTGTGTGTGTGTGTGTGTGTGTGTGGCCAGTGAGCCTTAAGCAAAGTGAAGCTTCAATGAATTCCCCACTAAGACACTCACTTCCAAGATAAAACCTCACGAGTTAAATATATAAAAAGCAAACTGAAAAATACACAAACCTTTTGCATGTTCACTTCACTTTTCACACCTCATAAATCTGTAATGTTTCCCTTTTGTGGATATTTGTCTGAGCAAGTGTAGTAGTGTGTGTGCTATTGTGTTAAATAATGAATAAGATATTACAAATTCTGAGAAAATCCTATGTGGATTTGCCAAAGACTTAATTTAAAAGGGTAGAGGCTAACACTTTTTTATGGGAGTAAAAAGAAATAAAAATATTTTAATGTTAAATTCATACACTCTTCTGTGTTTCGACAGAAAGCTAAACTGCATTTTAACACAATGTGTATGTGTGCAGGTAGGCTAGCTTTACTTCCTCTTTTCCCTGGGAATGTACGAATTTTCTTCCCATACTTTCCTTTCAGTATTATCGATGTATACGTGATGTAACCTTAAACGAGTTTAAATGGAATATTCTCTAAATTATAGAGCTACACTGTTGCTTATTTTAAACCTACGATAACTCATTTGTTGCCACTTGGGGGCAGCGTAAACGAGCTGTGGACACGACGCTGACAACACGTTAGCAAACAGTTTATTCAGACATCCAGCAGATATGAAGCAACACTGGTATTTAGTTGGAGTCATTTCTCTGGCTACCTGATAATTGTAAGTCTAATATTCAAAAAGTGCGCAGACTTTTACCTGGTGCACCAGTTCTGCGAGTGCCGCAGAGCTGATTTTCTGAAATAATCAAATAGCCAATGTTATAATATCATAGGAGTTTTGTGGAGGGAACCAGGGTGATGCTAACTCTTCCCTGCGGCACTCCACACATCGACTGCAAGGACTAAAGAAAACCAGTTCACCTCACCCATGGAGCAGTGAGGAAAAACAAAATCTAACATAACAATATTCTTTATTTATAATAACAACAAAAAAGATGAAGTTGACTCTCCACAGACCGACTGAAGGTTAAGATTTGTGGGTAAATTCTCATCTTTGCTTTGTGCCGGTCGACTCTGTATCCGCCGGCATTAAATTCTCACCTATAATTCAGCTAAATGGGTGACAACAATCTGTCACTCCCAGCAGCTCCGTTTACTTTCTTTCTGTCAGTTCAGAATTAACTGCAGACAAAAGAAAAGACTAAGATGAAGCTGTATGTGAGGACTCACTTATCCCTGTTTCTTTGAGAAGAGCTGGGTGGGAAACAAAGACGCCCCAGGGGAGGCCCCTGTGTGAAAACATGAACTGCTTTTTCCAGACTGCTTCCAAGGACACGATTTAGAGGTCACTTCTCCTTTCCCATGGGCAAACAAAAGACAACGTCTCTCCTTCTCTCCTCCGCCTCCATCTCTCTCTCTCACCATAATGTCCTACATATTTTCAGCCGTTTCTCTGAGTGAAAACAGAGAGCGATGGTGCAGCGTTCAGAAATGAATGGCGTGGCGAATAATGAGTCAGTACTGTGGTAATATGCCATTATTTTTAATGAGGTGTGAAACAGAAAAAAAAAAATGCATGAGTAGAGTAATGTATTGTCTAAGTTGATCAGGCAAATGCAATCACACTGAACATCTACGGATCAGTGTGTTTCAGTGCAGTGGGGAGTATTATTGTCTCTGTGTGGGGTGGGTTTTTTTTTTGTTTCAGTTGGGGAACATCTTGTGGATAAACAGATGAGTGAGCAGAGCGATGAGCGAGGTGTGTGTGTGGACACGCTTTTAATGAGCTGAGAACAAGACCTGAGTTGAAGGAGAGACGGAGCAAGAATAACAGAGGAAGACGAGGGAGGAAAGGAGGAGACTCTGGGATACCTGTGTCGGTCTTGTCGTTTCTGCCCCTGGCAGAGGTCAGTCTCCTCTGCCAGCTGTCACTTCTCCCTCCTCAACTTTCTCATCCTCGGAGGAAAATTTCATTTTATGAGTGCATGCCTGCTTCTCACCGTCTCTAATGCCTGAAACTTTCTGATTGGTGTCTTCAACACGGAGGGAATTAGCACACACGCAATGTTCAGTTTCTTTAACTAAGACATCACCATCATTTATTCATGGTCAATAAACAGGTTAAGAGACGATGGTGTGTGGAGTGAAGAGGAGAGATGGAGAATAGAGAGACCATCGCAGAGCAGAAGAAGCCCCTATTCTATCGTTTGATGGTAATTAGTACACGCAGGCTCTTGTTCTGATCAACGGAAGCTGCAGCTCATTTGAGTGCGCTTCTAAAGCCTTTGAAATGCGAGGTAATAGGAGGGAGGTAGCCGCATTTTGTTATGGCAAACACGATTACGCTGCTACATTAACTGCTTGAATCCATTTACAATAGATACGTACGTGCTCTCTCGCTGCACGAGGCTGAAACAAAAGCTCTGCGGACACACACACACACTCAGTCACACACACACACTCACACACACACATAACAAGTGATGTGTGTGTAATGTCACTGCTGAGCATTTCACACAACTGGGAATCGTGGAAGAAGCTCTGACCTATGAGCAGAGCGGACTAAAAAAGCAACACACTTCATTTGCGTCAAGCGTAAAACAGCTTTTGGCAACGGCCGACAAAAAAAACAGAGAAAGAAAAAGTCGTCTTACCGCACTCTTTCTTGGGCTCATCGGATCGGTCCTTGCAGTCCTTGACAGAGTCGCACACCTTGGAGCTGTCGATACACTCTCCATTCTTACACAGAAACTTCAGCGGTCCCTCACATTTGGTGGCTGTGTAAAAATTAGCAGAAGACAGATCAGCAACTGCATCAGAAACTTCAGGAACATTTATTTGCATAAGCTACTGATTCAGAAGCTCATGCATGCAAAAAGTGTGTGAAGTCAAATTGAATATCTCCAGAGTTGCCTAATTATTGAAGACTCATGTGAAACAAGTGATGGCAAAAAAAAAACAAAAAAACTTCCCGCTCAGATATTCATATCATCCAACATAAAAATTCTAGTGTAATAAAAGCTGAACTTTAATTTGGTCCAGTTTCACAGTGCTGGGGTTTAATCTCCTGCAAAATAATTCTGCTCTACGCTGGTAAATTATGCATCTCAGTCAGAAGAGGTGAGAAGGAAAAAAATTGGCTTACAAAAAGCAGTGGGCTGGATCCAGACAACATAACATCAATGGTCATTAAAGCAAATGATTCAAAAGTAATATATGTCCAGGCTAGAATTACCGCCGCAATTCACGGTTGTTTGCCTCCGCCAACCAGTCACGCTGCAGTTTACATCCATGTCTGTCCACACTCACAATATATGTAGTGAAGACTTTGAGGGAATTTAATAGTTTTAGTTTTAGGGTTGGCCTATGACAACCAAAATTTAATCAGTTCATCCTTGTGTCCAAGTGAACGTTTGTGCTGAATTAGAAGAAATTCCCTTAAAGTGTTCCTGAGATATCGCGTTCACAACAATGGGACGGACGGATTGACAAGCCAAGAGCATTCTGTCTCCAGGCCTGGCTCTCTCCAGCACGGAGGCATTAGGAATCCCATGTAGAAAGCTGTTCTGATTCATTGGTTTTCTTAACACAAACCAGACTTAAACACTTAAACTGAAGTGAGAAAGCAGAGCAGACACGCAAATATACAAGGGCCAAATTATATAATCAGTGTTACACAGGTTGACATTTACAAAAAGGCATTTATAAATATAAATACTCGCAGACGCAGCAACAAATAGGAAGGAAGATTCAAACAGACACATCCATAAAAGAAGAAGACAGGTGAACAGACAGAGAGGAGGACAGGTTGTGGCAGCCAGCGATGACATGCGTACCCACCGTTGACACAGCCAGATTCATCGCTGTGGTCGGGACAGTCATGGACCTTGTTGCACTGCTTGGTGCCGTGGATGCAGGAACCGTCACCACACTGGAACTCATCGGGACGACACGTCAACAGGGCTGCAAGAGGCGCACAAACACACATATGTGAAATTCGGGCGCTATTTTAACGGTCCAAAGCGCACGGTGTAATGAGGCAGGTGCATTCAGGGCGTGTCCGTATCCACTTTTGCTATCACAGTGGTGGGAAAAACAGGATCATTGTTCAAATGGGTTGTACTTAGTCTCTTAGATAATCATGCGTGTGGTTCGGGCATAACATGCAATAAACCAATGAGAGTGCCATCTCCCATTCCCTTTAACAGCCAGGTGTGTTTACACCTTGGCAGATTGCTATTACAACGGAGCAGTGTTTCACGCAGAATTAGATTCTGTGTGTGGCGAGTTAATTACATATTGTGGCTGACCAGTGCGTCCAGTGAGGCACACGGAGGCAGCGGCTCTGTGCACCCCGAGGGGCTGAGCAAATCAATGCTTTGTGCACAGCTCTTTTATGTTATGTTGTGATTATTATAAGTGTAAATACATTTTTGGTTCATTGTGAACCGAAAAGGTGGCGATTTATCATGAACTAAGAAACAAAGGACGGTTTCACTGCAGAGCTCCATTCACGTCCAAGAAACCTCCATGACGCATAGCAACGTTATACAACCCACAACATGCCACACAGGATGCTCCGATCTTTCCAGGGCTGTATTGTAATGTTCCACCTGACTTATCCAACCGTCTAAGTGCATTTTCAGCACTTAGATTTAAAGAGCGTATGTGCGTTGTGCACCCACCTATGTAGGCGTATGTTATTCTCTGGATAATATGCACTTAAAATAACAGTGAAATACTGCGCCGCTGACTTAGTGCCAGATGTTCGTTGGTCAATCAGTCGCTTCCCACTGCCTCATGATAGCGATGCGCCAACAATGCGCCTGACCACACCTCATTTTAAGACCAACACACCCTTGGGTGCTCAGGTGGGTGCAAGATTATTCGCTATTTAAACAATGTGGGTGCCGGATGAGAAAATGACAACTGCGTCGATCCCAAAGTAGAAAAGACATTTGTGTTAAGCCACTTTGTGCCGCTTTGTGTAAAATAGGGCGCTTTAAATCCCTTTTAATACCAAAACCAAGTCGAGAACATTCGTTGCATTTATCAGTTTTTATCAAGTCTCTCTACTTTCACCTGTTGAGCAAAGGCAGGAAAATCCCCAGTGTGCAATAACATATACTGCACTTCTATGCATTCACAGCCGGTGTTCGGTGCTGCTTATAGGACAGAGACTGTTAACCTGGGGGCCTGTGATGAATTATTTTCAATATAGTAATGCAGCCACACCAAATTTCATTAATATCTCAAGCACAGACAAGCTTTTCATCAACAGGGCACAGTCTGCTCATATAAGTCCTCTCTCAACCACACTAAAAGGCCGTATATATGACTGAGGGGGATTTGATTTAGTGTTATCACAAGACGAGCAGGACACGGGGAGTATAATGGAGCCAGGGCTGCTGCAGCCCGGACGCACACATGCACACATTGGTGCACATACATATACACAACATCATCTTCTATAGAGTCTATATACTCTGAATCTAGAGATCGATCTACAGATCTAACTGCCAAATAACCTGCTGCAGCATACAGACATTTTGTTCACTTAAAGGGACAAGCAGCAAATTCTGAAATATATTGTTGAAGCACAGCAGTAGCTTTTGTTTTTTAGCTGAAGAGTGGGCAGAGAATTAAATTTTTGTGGCAAGGCAATGCCCACATAGACATATGTGAATATAAAAGAGGTGGTGAAGGCACAGCATAAATGGCTTCTACAGTAACCTCTGGTAATATACGAGGTTGGTCGTCTCCCTTAATGCGGGGATTCAGCTGGTTAACAAAACATCAATCTCTTGTAAGGGCTGCTTATATGACACCGCAGAGTGTGAGTGGTGGGCTTGAAGTGTGCACCACACATCTTGATAATGAATAGTGGGACTATCTGGGCTTCACACTCTGGCTTAGTGAGACAAGAGCTTCAGGGCTCCCCCATCCATGACCAGCTAATAGGAAAACCTGTTTTATCACAAAGCCCCATCTTCACACGGTGTTTATCAACAGCAACACATTCTTTACCCGACACATTTAGAAGAGGAAGAAAAAAAAAAACACACCTACACTAACTCCCAGCAGAGTGGAAATGTGCTAAATGACAAAGTAACACCTTTAGAAGCGGCAGGACATATATTTTGTTGAGATTTTCTTTCCCCCACTCTCCAGTCTCAAAGCAGACAGATATCTTAGGTGCAAACTGTCCACACACAGATAATGTACAACATAACCGACCTCCAGCGCAGCTACCTCTGGATGTGTGGGCTTTTGATTGGTCTGCAGCCATCTTTGAATAAGATGTTGTAGTGCACAGAATCAAAGGAAAACCAGCAGCCTCCAGCTGGAGAGATGAGCTGTGTACCAGCTCCGTCCTACATACTAATCACAAACAGTATGTACTATATGTTAATTGCCATAATATACTGTGGTTTGTCTTTTCAGTTGGTACACAAGACTTGCATGTAGTTTAAAGGAAATTACACAATATGTGTCTGAACCTCACAAAGAGAAAACTAAATGCTTTTTTGAAAGATTTTATCTCTCGCCCATTTTGTTGTTTTCCAGGAACTGATATTTAATTCAGTATTTTTGCAACTACAAATAGCGCCTACATTTTCCTTGGGAATTGCATTGTGGGAAAAAATATTAAACTAATTAATTCATTATATAAACATCGAACAGAACACGCAAAAATCAAGCATTTTCAACATGTGTACTGACCTGCTTAGAATTAGTATGTAATATAGGACGCAGCTATAGCCTCTTCAGGTAACCATGGTTACATGCGTACTGTGTTCTGTCGCACTGAAACCAAGCTTCAACCCAGTTGCATATTCTTTATGTAGCAACAAAAACCCTTTCAGACACAGCAACATGTGAGACGAGAGGACGGCGGTGATACGACAGAGAACATGTAGACGTTCTTACAAGGTTGAGAAGAAAGCCACAGGGGAGAGTTCAGCATGTGAGGAGACAGGAAGAGAAACTCACGGCAGTCCGATTCATCAGACTTGTCCTTGCAGTCCGGGTCTCCGTCACATTTCCAGGTCAGTCGCACGCACTCCCCGTTGGCACAGCGAAACTCTCCGGCGGTGCAGTTCGCCCTGCGGTTGGGCAGGTACGGGACCCCGTCCCTGCCGCAGCGCTCCGGCCCCTCGTCTGAACTGTCGGAGCAGTCGGGGTCTCCGTCACAGCTCCACATGAGCGGCACACACTCCGAGGTGTTACAGCGGAGGTGGTTGGGCCCGCAGGTGAGAGGGGAGGTGCATTTGAGCTCATCGCTGCCGTCCCCGCAGTCGTCGTCACCGTCGCATACGTAGACGGTGGCCAAGCACTTGCGGTTGGCACACATGAACTCACCGCTGGGACAGGCCTTGGCATCTGGAGGACCCACAGAAAGAGCAAAATCATTAGAGAGAGGTTTGAAGAGCAAATGAGGGAGGGAAGGTGTAGCATTTACTTTGAAAATACAGTTTTGTCAATATGCTGTTACTTTATCTCCCTATCTCCCAGAACCAAGCAAGGTGAAGCTTCCTGAGCCCCTGAGACCTGCTGAGACTGTCAGCTCATTTAAATAAGGCCTTAAAACATTACGACAGTATTTGTTGCAGCTCATCAATAAATCACATGCAGAACATCTTTTTAATCTTTATCACTGCAGCACTTCTCTGAAGATGGGGTCTTAAGTTTCCTACCTGATTTTATACAATCTTGACCTCATCTTATAGTCAACTTAACTTAATAAATATTCTTTCTTATTTGATTCATTCAAATATCTCCATGGCTCTGTGAAGCACTTTGAATTGCCTTGTGTCTGAATGGTGCTATATAAATAAACTTGTCTTGCCTTAATAGCTGAAAAGTGGAATCTAATGAATAATATTAAAGGCCTGACCATACTCTGCAGACTGTAGCTATTCAAATCCTATTGGCCTAAATTAGCTTCAAACCGAGGGGCACAGAGACAGGAAGTGAGATTGTCAGGCAGGCATAAAAAAGTCAACATTGGTGTCATAACTGTGGAAGAGACAGAAGGGAGAGCTGAAGAGGAAGGAGAGGGGAGGACAGCTGACGGTGAGAGGTTTCCTCTCCTGAGGAGTGAAAGACAATAGATCTCTCTCTGCCAGCAGCCGGACCCTCTCCTCCCTCTGTGATGGATCAGCAGCACAAATGCCAACATCCTATAGGTTGAAAAGAAATGTGATTCTACCTTAATAAAGAAGTAACTAGCCCTTCCTGCATGACTGAAAATGTTTCTGAGCAGGAGGGAGAAGTTCTCTCTGTGCCAGTCCTCTTCACCAAGTCAACCCTCAAGGTTTCTGTAAATCCTTTTCTCTCGCTCTCCATACCTTTTCCAGCTTCCTCTGGCTCTAGTCATGTCTGGCCAAAAGCACTCAGGCTGTTAAGTGAGTGTTGGGGGGGGGGGGGTCGTCCCACTGTGAGCAGCAGCGCAGAGGCCAGCACAGGGAGAAGCACAATTTGATATTTATACTAAACCACACGGGAGTTCAGCTTCGACACCGGTGCCGTTGGCTGTTAGGACAGCTGTTAAGGAAAGGACTGCTGTTTTAAAAGTGGATTATAAAGCATACTGTCAGTGACCTGCAGCAGCTTTTTAGTTGTTTTTTAACAGATACAGTACAGCTTCCTGGTCGAGGAAATAACTGCGAGTTCAGTATCAAATTTCACGCTAACAAGCTAAACCCAGCCCGTCCCGTCTCATCATACTACTACATGATAGTCAGTCACCGTGGCCTCCAGTCTCCACGGTCGGCTGCAGAGAAAACTTACATATAGCACCTTTACACGGCTACAGAACAAACCAGATCGAACTTCTCTGGATGGACATTCAAAGCATCACCGCTAAACTCAAACACAGAGCTTGTGCAAGAAAACAGAGAAATGAAATATCATATCATAGCGGAAAGCCATGAGCATTTCCACGTGTCGAGTTAAACTGGGTGGACATATCCTCAGCTGGAAAAAGCATTGTCCTAATTACTATCCTATGTAATTATACCATATGTTAAAGTCACTGTGTTTTTTTTTCTTCTTTCTTTGCAAACATTTAATTACTTCACTGCTCCCCTTGTGATTACCACAGAAGCACGGGGAAAATGAAAAGCAAGTGTTGTGGATTCAGTTCAGTGAAAGGGTTTATATTCATTAATATTAAACAAGCTCCATCTGATTCTGATGTGTTTTATAACTACTCTCCCTGTTATGCCCCTGCCCTCACTCCATACTAATTTGGCACTAAATAATTAAGGAGACTCAATAGACATGTACATTATAACACAGGGGGAAGACCATTAGTAATGTACATGAGTGGCCTGGTTACACTTGAGAGAGACTTTGTTTTCCAGTGGGGGCACTATGTAAATGAATTTCAAGACTTTTGAGCAAGTTTGAGACCACAGACTGTCTGCGTATGATGTTGTACCAGTCGGAGGGTTTTAAATGGTAAATAAACCACAGTGGGACTCGCTCAGTGGGTTGTTTTGTCAGACTTATTATCCATCTTTTGACTTAATTTTGTATGGCTGCTAGAGGGAAACCAGAAAAATAACACAGTAAACAATAAACGGGTATGTACAGCGGCTTCAGAAAGTATTCAGGCCCCTTGACATTTTGTACAAAGCTTCACGAGTTCTGTCCAGAGATGAGAGAATCTGCCGGAAGGAGAGCAGCTAGACTGGCTAATACCCCCCCTGTGGTGAAGGATGGTGGTGGCACATTAAGCTATTGGTGGGGGAGGGGGGGGGACAGGGAGACTGGTCAGGATTGAGGGAAGTGATGAATGCAGCCAAATAAACAGAGGGCTCCAGAGTGCACGCGACCTGAAGCACTCGGCCAATAAAATGCCGCAGTGGCTTCTGCCGCGATGAAAGGGATAAACCGCCCAAATCCAGGTGTGCCAGGACACTTGTCCAAGAAGCTGTAATTGCTGCCAAAGGGGTTTCTACAAAAAACTGAATTAAGGGTCTGAATACTTTTCTAAATGAGAGATTTCCCTTTTCGTTTGCAAAAAATTCTTAAAGATGTTTTTACTTTGTTATTATGGGTTATTGAAGTTGTAAACAAAATGGACAAAAACATGCAGCCAGCTGGAGACGTCTTTTCTGAGGAAAGAATGAAGAAAGTGGCAAAAAAAACCAAAAAAAACTAAAACCATTAGTCTGACCAAATTTAATTTAGGAATAAGTTCACAGAATCAAATTGAAAATACACAATAATGGTCAAACGATAACGCTATTAATATTCTAAATTCACAGAGAGATTTACACTGGTGGCACACAGTCCTGCGTGGCCCCCTCCTCCCTCTCTTCTATGACTACCGCCATGGCACTCAGAAGCTGGCAGCGAAACCCACTTTACTTTTTCTGGCAGTTCTGATGATGAGAGAGCGTTGCCAGCAGCAACCAGTGGCTCAGATGTGGAGGCAAGAGATGACTGGTTGTTCTACTCAGTTTAGCATTGCAGCTGATGAGTGTGTGCTGCGTGAATGTTTGTGTGTGTGTGTGTGTGTGTGTGTGTGTGTGTGTGTGTGTGTGTGTGTGTGATGAGTTTTGGATGCATGAAAGAAAAGTGTGAAATGTAAGGAAATAGTTTTTCATGCAGGAGGAGGGAAAGAGGGGAAAAGGGTGCGGTGAGATGAAAAGAAAGACATGCAGAATGTGTTTAAGGATGCAAAAACAGTTATTTATTTTTTTATCTGTGCACGCACAAATACCTCCGAGCACATCAGTCAGTGTCTGTGCAGCTCAGCGTCCTCGGAGTTTTCTCATAGGTATTCATAGATGTAAACTGAAGGGACAGTTCAGACCTGTCCGCTCCGCTCAAAGAGCTGAGGTCTGCTTTGCAGCAACAGCCACTGCAGCAAGGTCAGTGGAATATACACACACACACACAACTTCCAGAAAAGACAAAGCCAGCATGGTAGAAACACACACACACACACACACACACACACACACACACTGCTGGCCACTTGAGACAGGTCACAGTACCTCACTGGGGGAAATAACTCTGTGACCGACCTTTCCTGTGATGCCACACACACAATTACAGAGCAAACACAGCTGCAGCAGCAGAAGAGACTTGTCTCTCTACAGTAACAACCAAGAGAAGATAATACAGGACAAGATGGGAGTCAAAGTGAAGGGAGTTTTTAACATCCTCTCTGACATCATTACTCCGTGGGGGACGGCCAAGGAGACAGAATGAGTGCTGAGATGGGAACAGAATAAACACTGTTTACCTAAACTGAAAACCTGTCACCGTTTTTATTAACAGACTGAAATTAGGAGGAAATTTAGTTTGCGGAAACGTTTTAGTCGTGTAAAATGGTCTCACGTGAAAGCCTCATCGCTGGGGATGCACAGTGTCTGCCAGTTCAGTTTCACCACAGAGACAGGGAGACAGCTGTAAGAAGCGCAGCAGGTAATTGTTTACCTCATACTATCCAAGCAGCGTTAAATATGAATAAAGAAAACAAGCAACACAACAACCTCACAGGAATATCATATGCACATACCAGGCAGTCAACGCAACCTGCCGCTGAGCGCGTGCAAATGGAAACACACGTGGAAACACGCAAATCCAGACGGGCTCCTGTGCCTCGCAGTACATCCCGCCATGCAGGCGTGTTCAGGAGAGACGCCTCGGCGAGTAAGTGCACATTAATCTCCACATCGCTGAGGGTTGAGGACACAGTTCAACCTTCTCTTGAGCTGCTGCTTAATGTAATGTTGATCAGGGAAAGCTTCCTCTGGTGAGGGCTAGTTTCTACTTAATACATAATTCATCATGTGGATGACTCAATTAGCAAGATGCCTCTGCAAGATTTACTTTTTCGAGGTCTGCAGTGGGTTTTGCACCCTGAAAATTTCGACTAATAGCAGAGCGCACCGAGGCTAACCGAGTGCGCTCCGGCTCAGTCAGTTCTGGGAGCGTAAAGTCTCTGTTCACGCTTGGGTAAATGCCGCTGAGAGTGTGTGTGAATGTTTTGCTCTCTGTAAGCAGGACTGAGCACGAGCGTGCCGTGTGTTTCAGGCAGCTAAAGGAAGGTTCACGTTGATGCTTAGACAACTTACCGGCTCAGTGAAGTTCCAGCTAAATCCGACTGAATTCCAACGTGGATTTGTGAAAGTTCAAAGGCAAAACTAAACAAATACATGCATGATAGGTGAGAGAGAAATGGTAGTATACAGTATATATATATAGTATATACATTGCTTTGTGAACTTTGAGGTTTTGTACATTACAAGTTTTGCACTTCTGGTTCCCTCGTCTAGAAGTTGATGGGTTTTTTTTTAATGGGTTTTTGGTGAGATGCCTGAAATGAGGTCTGTGGTCTGCGGACGGCATGAAATACATCAGTAAACACCAAGCTCATGATTTATTTAAGCTGTTACGTCTGGTTGCTAACAAGTGGCTAAAGGAGACGTCATCACACGGAACATGAAAACTGATCTACTCACCGTTCCTCCTTTTACATTGTGTTTATACTCGCGCTTTTGCAAACTATCATAAACTTTCTAAGACTTCAGAAGAGGAAAGTTTCCAAATCGAACTAGAAGTTAGAAGTTTAGAAGTGGTGATGTTGAAGTCATGAAACCGTCCTGCAGTTTGTTTACAGCCTAACATTAGCTTTTTACTTCCGGCGATTGTATTTATGCTTCAAAAATCATAAAAGTGGTGTTTATTTGTGAAGATTATTATGTTGAACAACAAACTTTTATTTGCCACAGATCTTATTTTCTGCATTAATCCAAAAGTCAGTGGAAAAGTCCCAGTGGCTTTCTGTTGAGGGAACCAGGGTGACGCTAACGTGCAGGTTGGCCTACAAAAAGACATCACCCCTGCAGCGCTCTGTAAAGCCACGAGGTGCAGTGAAGGGGAGCACGACTTGATGTGACAGTCACCGGAAAAAAAAAACTTTGTTTTGATTTTCCCTGGTGGGTCCACACAGCGCTGCAGGACGCCAGGTCATCAGAACTGTCCATGAAATGATTTCTACGTCAGTCCATGTGAATTCACGTCTACAGCTATCGGGTTGATTTTGATTAGTTTGTGTAAACATGAAACAAACTGGCTACATGTGCTGCTTAGGTGGAGTCTGGCTGTTAGCATCCACACTGTTTGAACAGCACGAGGCCACGACACAGAGGCAGTGAGGTGTTTCTGTCGAACAGAAAGAAGAGGGGAAGAGTTTGTCTTTTTACTTCTGGACACACGTGACGAATCACCTGTGTTGTGTGTTTCAGGAACGTACATCTTTCAAACCCCTCATCCGACCTGCTGAAAGGGGCTTTTCACCGCTTTCAGACTGTCTAGACAGGGCGTGTCAGGGATCATGTGACCACCCTTCACACTTCAACACAACAGGTGTGAAACAGAAGAGATGACAGAGTCACTGTTCAATCTCAAATAATGTTGATTCTGCTGCGGACAGCCACAGACACACCGGGGGATTCCTCTCAACATTCAATGCTCAGCGGTGCTGTAGCGGCAGCAGACCTTTAATTTATGCTTCAGTATTCTGAATGAACTGCATCCAGACAAGACTCTGTCACTTAGAACCACATTTCCAGCTGCGCAGGCTGAGGCTTGCAGCTGAGCCTTCGCTGGCAGGAGCAAAATGCAACAGGAAACATACACTGTTCATTAAAAAGCTTTATTCTCACTCTTCTCTCACGATGACTGCTGCTGCGTCATTTCACACAACTTCATTCATTCATCTTCTCCCTCTGAACTCAAACATACAGCAGAGTTAATGCTGCTTTGAAGTCAATTCTCCAGCTGCCCCACGTGCCAACAGCTAGCCTGCAACGAACAGACGCACTGAGACGCACTCAAACTAACTGGTAATTTCCATCACTCCTTCCTCGCTTCTCGTCATGACTTTAAATGTGGAAGATCTAAAGCCTTCAGTCTGCACTTCTGAAGAGTGATACAGCATGCAGTGTTTTTGAATAAGGAAATTATCATAAGCGCTCAGCTCTAATTCTGTCAACTGTAACTTCTTTTGAGCTTGCATTCGCAACAGGTTTTGTGTCATTTACAACACTTTTAACCACACAATAGGCTCGCCACTAAGACTGCTGATTTGACAAGTCTCCAAAACATGGAGTATGCTCAAGGACGACGATTCCAATGTTTCCTGAGTGTTTTTCCACTGTTTACTCTTACAACAACCAGACGTTTCTCATGTTGCAAAATGGTCCAAAATGAACATCATTCCTTATGGTAGTGGGCTAAATCACAAACACAACAATGACAAACTGATGCTTGGTGCCTGGAGATCTGCAGTGATGCTACATTGCATCGCATTGGACCCAATCAGTCTTCAGATACACCGGCCGGAGCAGCACTTCACAAACCTAATTTGTGATGCTGTCCAGCGCCGTGTTGCTGACAGAGCCGGCCTCTGCCTCCTGGTCATGCTGAGCGGTGTTTACCTCTGGTGGGATTTCGGCCTTTGCCTGGGTGGGCGGCGGCCTGCTGCCTGCCCTCATGTCCCCACTGAGAGGCTTAAGACTGCCGCATCAATACAGACATTAGAATGAAAAAAGGATTAGCACAGGCTAGACTGGGTCTCAATGGGCAGCGCAGTGAAAAGCCATCTAAGCTAAGAAGGCATTAGATCTAAAGTCGATGGAATCGCTACTACTTGCTCTGGCATGAGTGTGTGGGGCCACTTTGAGATGGGGACTCTTTGACAGGCCACTTGCAGGCTGATCTGGCAAAAAAAACATCTTTATTGCGCCACAGATTAACCCTCTGAGGACGGGGGATGTTTCTATAAATATCTTTGCGATAATACAGCGTAGAAATATGATTTATATGTTGTATGAATCTGTAGACTCTTCACCTTCCCTTACAATTTCTTGCTAGATCATACGTGACTCACAGCCTCTAAAGTTTGGTTAAAGAAGAGTGACAGACGACACTACGACTCGGTGTTATTACAAAATTTCATTTTAGGCACCAAGCACCAAAACAATTCATCCACATCAGAAAAGGTTTGTTTTCACAAGATATTTGAAGAAATTCAAAAACCAGGTTTCAATTTTTCAGTATTTGAACCAAATTATCTCTTTGCGCAGTGATCTATGACAAAAATGGGCTTCGTTATAGAAAGAACTGAGATTGTTCTGAAAAAACGCTGGGGTATTATGTTATATGCAAGTACCTTTTAAGAAATTTATTTAAGAAATAATATAAAATTTGAGAAAATGCCCTTAGACCACAGAGGGTTAAAAGCACTTTCAAGGAGAAGTGAGTAAATATCTATTCAGACAGACTATTATTCTTTATTAAATGCCAAATAAATTCAGTTCCTTCTCGAAATAAAAACTCAAAATTGAGTATTTTCTCAACAAATAAACATGAGTTGGTTAGATGCCATGCAGTCACAATCTCAACACCCACCCACACACAAACAACTGAAAGGAACAGATGCCTGAAAAAACGAACATCATTTATAAAGGATAATAACGAGATGGCTTTTTTCTCTCCCCCTGTGCGTTTGCCGCCACGTGCCATTTTGCACAATCTTCAAAGTCTAAGCACCACACCCCCTAGAGCTCTGTTGCCTCAATCAATTTTTCTTGACGTGAAGAGGCAAGGGAGAGAGAAAAGAAGGAGCCGATTCTTCACGGCTCCTCAGAAGTAGGGCAAGGATAGTCCCTGCAGGGGTTGATGGGGGGGGGGGGGCAGCCGCACGGTTGAGTTGTCTGATTGGCTGTATATGAGGTGATGTCATTTTTGATGGTTCTGAGGGGCCCTGCAGTGGAAAGGCTAAAGACTCAAGGTTCAAAATGTGATGACAGAAGCATCCAAACATCACCAGAAATATCTGATATTCTCCTCCAGAAAAAACAAAAAACAAAAAAACATTGCACATCAAAGGGGACCTTGTTGTTGCAGCTGGCTTAAATCAAAACTCACTTCAAATCCCTCTAATTATATTGAGTGTTTCCTACTGTGCTTTAATGTCTTAAGCCCCTGGATGATAAGCGAGCTCAGAGAGGATGAAACCCTATAAAATAAAATAAAAAAAGCAGGAATGTGATTTCTCCTTAGTCCTCTGACTTCAAGCCTCGTCAAGTCGTTCGCTGCTGCTACATCTGTCATTGCCACTATTTGAACTAAAATACCCTGTTGAAATACAGTTAGCGCTGAAACGCAGAAGTGAAACCAGCAGAAACAAAGGCTCCTGTGTTTAGTTTATTTCCATCACAGTAGAGAACTGATGCCGAGAAACTCACCAGAAGCGCAGTCCTCCTCGTCTGCCCCGTTCTCGCAGTCCTTCTCCCCATCACATCTCCATGACAACGAGACACACTTGTTGGTGGATCCCCCACAGTCAAATTTCTCCGGAGGGCACGTCTGTTTGCCTGTGGGTAGAGATAGAAGAGATAGGGAGATTACTGCAGTGGTTTTATGGTCCCGTAAAGGCGGCAACAAAAAAAACAAGACACCACTGGACTGGATTTCTGTCGCCCCCACGATGCAGTTAAAACTCAACCAAGACTCCAACACTCTGGCCAATTGATTTTACTGTCTGGGCTGCATCTAAAGAGACGTGCAGAAAGATCATGAAATACAGCAAATGCACAGTTGGCTGTAGAGCAAAAGAGCCCCCCCCCCTTTCTCTGTTTCCCTGCCAATCTGCTCTAGTTGGCAGAGGGTGCGTTTGATCCAGATTACACTGCGTTTAATATGAAGCATGTTGTTAATTATACATTATACTTTGCTTACAGTGCAGCCTTAAGCCTCCCAGAATTACATCAAAGGGTCAGCATGCATGGCGAATCATTTAAAGGTTTGATTATTTCATTTTTTTCCTAATTATAATTAAGTATATTTTGAATGATTCCCAGCCTTTTTTGTCACACATGTACCACCTGTCAATGTGTTGTGAATTTTAGAATAATTTAAAATTGCTGTTATTTAACCGCGTCAATTATACAAAAGTGTATATTGTTGTATCAATGTAAATGATTGATGTTGATGCAAGTTTGTATTTATACTTCTTTTGGCTATTTCACCATTTATCCAACACTTTTAGCTAACTATTTCAACTGTTTATCCACTGGGCTACTTTAAGCTCCATCCATGAATTATAGCAAACTATTTCATCATTTATCCAACACTTTTTAGTTAAACTTTTTAACCATTAATCCATTAGACTACCTTGAGCAATCTAATGCAACCATTTTTTTAAGCTAATGCTATAGCTTTAGCATTGGTTTTTCTGCTTGTTAACTAGCTTTCACACACCCTAAATTGCATTTACAGATTATAGCTGACTCTACATGGACATATTCTTTTATATATAACATATTTTTTTAATTTGAGCTACTCCACAGTCTTTGGCACGCACATAATGTAAAAGTAAGTATTAATATCACTACCCTTTACAGTTGCATGTCAAGGTTAACTTTTGACAGTCATGTGAGCTCAGTGACACGGCTTCGCTACGGCTGATGAACAGTGTCACAGGAGGATCATTTGTAACGAGATGAACGAGAACAAACTCCATAATGAATCCCATTTATGAGGTTAGAACAGAATATCTGATGCTGTCACCAGCAATGTTAGCTGTAAACTGTATTGTGGGTAATTGGAGCAGACAGGGAGAATGTCTCCTGAGCCATATTTCCATGCAAAGCACATCTGTTCAAATGGAAATACATTTATTACAATGCTGCACTTAGGCTAAAATTGAATTCTGTTCTAGCTAATGTAAATCCAATATGCAGTGGGCTTTAATTATTAAATGAGCAACTGTATACAGTATATTCAAATACATTTAAGTTTGAATGGCAGGGTGTGTTTTAGCTTTCATTTGTGGTGCTTTTATCCTGGGTGAAAGGTTTTTCCGTTAAAATGCATGTTATTGTAGAAATGTATGTTTGTTTCTTGTATTTTTTTTTTTACTACAGTGTAAATTCAGTTCAGGTTGAAGTGCAATGCACATACATATATATATATATATATATATTGTAAAAAGAAAAACTTTTCTTCACAGTCAGAATAACGATGTTAATTTGCTTTGTAAACGAGTATATCCTGATTAAAATCCATGGTTGGGTGTTAATATCAATATCATATATATTATTTGAGAGTTTAAAAATCAGATAAATATTCATTGGTTGATATTCATTTAGTTTTTTTCAAAAATGTATTAATTTCTGACCAATAGTTTCGGTGTTATACATGGCATCATTCATCAAAGCAAAGTAAAAACACATATTATGACACCATAAACAAACATTTGTTTATGAAGCTCATTTAACTCTATTTAAACTTTTTATTTATCATTATTTGGCATTTTGTCACAGTGACAGATGCAGACAGGAAACAGAGGGAGCGAGAGACGTGCAATGAAGGTCCCCAACTCGGACTGAACGGGATATCAACTGCTAGACCACCAGGATGCATGTACAACATTTATTAATGACTTATAATAAGACGGTGAACTCTAATAAAAGAGTTAGATGTCATCAGGACAACCAGCAGTTGAAAGGCAAAGTGGGTGGGCGAGGTTGAGGTGACCACTCACAGGCAACCACCATCACACTGTTTATGAAGGCAGATTTTTCAGCCCTTCATTGCTGCCTCAATGTTACCGACCCCTGCAGCATGGAGGCGTGACACGGGAGATGTGGGGAGAGGAGGCTGGAGAGGCAGCTGGTGCCTGGGGAGGCCAAGCACTGAGAATGGCTGATGCAGCGGGGGCCCTGACCCCACATTAAAAAAAAAAAAAAAAAAGCACCACCCACTGCGGCGTTCAGAGGTTGTTTCTACAGCAAAGAACATCTCAGACTCAGTGAGACATTGTTCAGTATTTCTGTGTCCTGCAAGTTCCCTACAATCACTTTACAGTCCACAGTGTGAGGCCAGTGAACAAAAGCTTAATGTAATTCATACTATGTCACTCAACATTCAGTCGTACCAACTAAAATATTGTGCCACTGTTCACATCAGTGAAGTGCGTAAAACAGCAGGGTGGTAGGAGATAAGTGGAGTGATCTCACACACTTCACACACTTCCACCTGCCACCTCTGGCAAGTCATTTCCCTCATAGCTTATATTCATGAACGAGTTATGAAAACGATTTTTCATTTCTACCGTTTCTCTTTCGTGTGTTAGGAAGTTTTGAAAGTATTACCGAGGCAAAAAAGAGACATTAATTTAGGATGCGTGACAGTCTTTGATGTTGCCTGCGTCAATGCTAAATTGTGACTAATCAGTGAGAAATTAGTCACTTCTTCCGAGACACGACTGTCAAGTGAGAAAACAAGCTTAATAAAGGAACTAACTGAGGAAACTAAAAGACGAGGATGAGCTACAATGAATGATTATAACTGAGAACCAGATGACGGACTGGCTGGTCAGAAAGGAAGCATTTCTTAGTCTGAGACGAACGAGGCGAGGAGGTGGATTCTTTGAAAGTGGAAATAAGATGCTGCCTGAATGAATTCCAACTGTCATAGGTCCAAAAAGGACATGACAGACAACAAGAAAGAGGCCGAGAAAATGAAAGAAAGGGTGAGACAGAGAGCGGAACAGGAAAAAAAAAAAAAAAAAAAGAAGAAGAAGAAATGAAATTCGTAAGAATGGAGAGACGCCAAGAGCAAGATACTGTATAGAGGGAGAAGGGACGGTGAGACAGACTGCTGCCTGACCTTTAAGCTTCTTATCCTAAAGCAAAATCAAGGCCATCCATACTGAGTGGAAAGAGATGAAGGAGGAGAGGCAGGTGGAAGTGCAGACTCTGAATCCACCAAGCGGAGGGCGAGCTGCTGTCCTGTCCTTTTAACTGATGACTCTTTAATGAAGCGTGAGCGCAGTTTCCTCCCGAATCCAAACAAAGAGACAGAACTCGACTGCGACAAAGCGGGAGCCCCTCGCTGCCTCTTATGACAGCTATTGATTAGGGAAACCTGCAGATTTCATAACGACACAGGTAATCGGATTTTTGCTTGAGAAGGAGGCGACTTAATAAAAAACAATTACTCAGAGACAAACTGACTTCGTCGCTGTTGTTTATCATCAGAGTGAAAAATGAGGATTCATCTCCGCCGTGGCGTTTTGGCAGGAAATCTGTTTATACCCAAGGCAGTCTTCATCTCATCAGTACAATGGTGCAACAGCTTTACTTTTCATTAAAAAAGGGATATTTCTGATACTTGATTCTGACGTGCTGCCATTATAAAACACTCTACCTGCATTACATCACTATTAAAATATAATGTGTGAAGTGATGTTGTGATATTGCTGGTAAGCGACAACAGCCTGGGGAAAGTCAGCATAATAAGTGATTGATAGTAGATACATATGTGGTTGTAATGTGACTGCAACATGACGGAAACGTTTGTTTTCTTTCTCCCAACATTGAGAATACTAGACAGCCGATGGGGGTGAACTTCCTCGGCTTTGTAAAGCACAGAGACAAATCTACATCAACCACTGCTCGTGAAGCACCACTGTACAAAAACTCTCCGATGCTGGCCTGGAGGCAAGAGAAATCATGTCGTAACTAGTGGCATAAATGTGAATCATTCCTCCAATCTCCCCGGCGCCAAAGCTACAATGAGAGACGACGCTGGAGGAATAACCATCCTTCATACACCGCACAATAAAAACGCACTTGTACCACCCTGTAACACCCCTGCGGTGCTAGCAGGAGAGCTAACATGAGTGCTAACATCTTCGAAACACACCATTAACGGCGATATCCAGATAAATGTTAATAATTGCCCCAGTCTATAAGCATTTGTGTGCTGCTGCGTCTGTGTGTTACTTGGCAACCGTTCTGCGAAATGTCACAGAAGAACTACATTGCTCGGTGGAAGAATAATTATTTGCAATCAGTAAATTATTGCATTGCATACGTAGTCATCATTTATAAAAGCATATAAAACACTTACCACTGTGGCTGACATCTTTCCCTGCTCTAAGAATCTCTGTAAACCAAAGACTCTTGGGGATTATTACTTTATTTGATCGTCACAGTTGACCTCGTTATCGCTGATGGTCTTTTACCCTAAACTTGGCTTTCAGTGAAGAAGTGGAGAGGCTCTCTGCTGTCTATTGTCACCAGACATGTGATATAATACTGTGAACAACCTAATAAGCTGAAAAACGTTGTTGATCTGATACAATGAACTGCAGCGTCATAATGAATGTAACACTACGCTGTAGCTTGGCATGGAAGCAATAATTTGCAACCTATTCATATAAATTAATGTCTATTTTGCTGCTTTCAATTGCTAATGGATTTTGTACAATGGAGATTCAGCCTTCAATCGGCCGGTGACAGCTCTTAGACATGAATCTGTGCGCTCAGCATTTCGTGACAGCCCGACTTCTCTATGTAGCTGCCTCCACTTCCAAACATGTCACTGTTCGACACTAAAGGACACATATCCCGACGTCTCACGGACCTATTTTCTGAGCAAGGCTGGTCCCTCTATTTCAACGGCAAGGCTTTGATGTCTCTGTACCGCAGGCATGTTCCCAAACAACTACACCTGTGTGTGTCAGTGTTGTGGTTCCGACGGTGCCTGAGATCTAAAAAGGTACAAAACTCTCCGATAACATGAGTCATACTCAGATTCATTGCTTCATTAAACCGTTTCAGCGTGGCCGTGTCCTCCTGTCTGAATTATAGATCTGCTGCAGCAGAGAAACACAACTGGCTCGCTGCAAACTACAAGATGGGAAATTGTTATTTTGAGCAAAGTGCATTAGCAGGTAATGTACTGTGTCATGTGGTTATTACCAAGTGCTGCATCTGAGGCTCATTAGCTGAATAACAGCAGACTGATATATCGGCAGTTTAAAATATTTTTTATGTATTTTGGTTTTCAAATCCCTGCAGACACGAGGCGATGGGTCCAGTCTGTCACAGGGTTAGAAAACCATCCACACTAAACTGGGAAGTTGGCAGATTCAAACTCAGGACCTTCTTGCTGTTGGGGAACAGCACTGAGCCACCATGACACCACATTTTTTAATTATTACGCATGATTTAATTTGTTTTTTAATGAGACACCTGTCTGCAATCAACATCAGTCTTATTAACTGATTTGTCAGCAACTTTTCTGAAAATGTACAACTTGCAGAAGAACCTGGCTGTGAGGTTAAACCCACCTCGACAATTTATTACGCAACAACAGGAAACAGGAAGAAAAAGAATGTGAACACTATACATATGAGCCACACAGCAAATACACTATACATGTACAGCAGTGGTCTCAGTGTGTGTGTTTCTTATTGTATTACAGTCAGCATAAACAGTGTGCAGGAAGTTTACCTGCATACTGTTCCTCTCACTTCGCAATCCACATCCCCACAGGGAAGGAAATCCAAAGGATTAAACACATACAGCAGTGAAATGTAGAATAGAGTGTATGTGCAACACAAACGTCTTTACAAAGAAAATCTTCCCCATTATAAAGTCAATAAAAAGTCAGGCTTTATTATTAACCCCCCCCCCCAAAACGCTCAAAGAGGCTTGAAGCTCAATGGAAGTTTACTGAATGAAGTTTTCATCAAACCCCTTTCAGAGATAGATCTATAATCCACTGCAAATTACATAACACTTTAAAGACCAAACTGGAGGTACAATATAGTGGGTTTTAAATGAATAGCTCCATCTTTTTTTTTTTGTTTTTTTAATAGTTCATATATTTCCAAGTGTACATCAATCCGGGGTTATGTCCTCGTATAATGAAAGACTTCTTAAGGAAGAGGAAACACTGTGAAGTTTCCTCACGCCTGTCAGCCCCTAGAAAATGAATTCAAAAGCACAGAGCACAAGCTGACACGCAGAACTGAGCTGAACTCAGCAATTTTGTCAGAAAGCGTCAAGTAGCTCACACTCACCCTTCCTCTTGGTAATCCTCAAAAGTGACTCGGGGCATCTAAGAGCACATACAAAATGTCACCGCTTTGGCCGGGGAGCAGAGAAGCTGCCGGCCGCAGTGGCCCGCTTCCTCCTTGATTACACATTAATCTGATAGCAAAATGACGAGCCCTGGCACTTCACGTGTTTCTCCAAAGAGTCATTCATTTTTCAGCGCTCACAAGTAACTCACTCAGTGTGGCCCAAATTTGAATTCTTAATACGGCAGTGTAACGCTACTCCAGCGTGTAATTGAGAATCCACTCAGTGAGCCAGAATGATTGTGGCACAGATGTCTGCAGGACTGGGTTCAAAATGCCTTCGCTGAGTGTGTAAGTGAGTGTGTGTGTGTGTGTGCAAATGTGAGTGTGTACTGTATGTTTGTGCACATGTGAAAGTGAAACAGACAGAAAGTACAGGAGAGTTAGGGAAGGGAGGAGGGGGGGGGGGCAAACTGAATGAACTACTGCACGTGAGAGGCGACAGCATGGCTTATCAGGCTTTAGCATAACTGGAGCATGATGCATTAAGGTGTACGCTGCGCTATACGTAATTAGCCCGTGTAAAACAGTCGTGCAGTCACCGGTCGCTGCTATTTACATAATGCCAAACTCATCGCAGACTGTCACGTTAAAGATTGGATGCAGGCTGTGTGAAATTCCACCTTAACACTTCCGTTGTTAAGACGGAAAAACAAGCGTCACTTTAGCAAAGTTTAACTGATAAATCTGAAGCTTGGAGGCTTTTGATTTCAAAGTGAAGTGTTGCATGGGATTGGGGTGTTCAGCAACATGCTAATGCTGGTGCCACTTCAGAGTGGAAATGCTCAAATTTGCATGTCAGAGGTTGGTTTTTTTTGGTTTTTTTCTGTTGGCGTCTGCTTCAGCCTAATCAGAAAAATACGGCACAGCAAGAGGTTTTCACCGACAGATGTACAGTTCTCATTATAGTTGTGTAATCCCACCAAGTGGCTGCCACACACAGGTAATTTACCAGTGAAATGAGGTTAATGAGACAGATGATGAGAGAGAGCCAGTCACGAGCAGGCTGGTTGCTGTTGCTTAAGATACTGTGTGCGTATTCGCACAATGTCCATCCTTGAGTTATCTTTTTATTTTTCTCTCTCTCACTTCTCTTTTCTCTTCAGCGTGATTATGACACAGTTGGATCCACTCAAACAGAAAGACAGCTGTGATGAAGTGGATCTCATTAGCAATCCCTCTGTTCAGGATACAGCCTCGGTCTGACACTTCTCGTTTGAGCACGTAATCAGGAGGGATACGTGCTGCAGGGTGAGGACTACCTGAATTTATAGTTTGACTTTTAGGAGGAAGGAGGAAGAGGACATAAATGTTTCTGTTCTGCCCGCAGCGCAGCAAATAACGTATCAATCTACACCTGAAAAGATCATCGATTCAAAACAGAAGCACCGTGTTTCTGACAGACTGCATCAAAGTCAGCAGAAACCCCAACATTTTTCAGTGTTGGTGTTCAGGAATTTTTTATTACAACATCATGTGAATACATAAGGGATTTCCATATAAATGGCTTTCTTCTCAGCCCAGATCTCTTTCTCTTTATTCTGCAGCCAAAAGATGAATCCCTCCTTCATTTATCTTTAATTGGATTTCCAATATAAACTTGTTATCCTTCAGAGGTCCCTTCATGTCCCCCTCCTTGCACTCAACTTTCTGGGGGTGACATTAGAAGCTTAGCTTGGCTGCTACATTATTCATCGAACCGACCCACACACCCACAGCCAATAAAATGTAACAAAACTAGAATGAATATCCTCTGAAAGATTCATTTGGCTTTTTCTTGATTCATTTCCCGCTCGGCTGGATGCATTTTAATTCCCTCCCACAGCAACTTTAAAAAAAAGACTTTTAAGATCAAAGTAGGATATTGTGGCTGGAGCACAAACATATTATTTTCAAACAGGTTGCACAATATCGTTGCTCTATTACATCTGAAAACTCTGACAAGACATTATTATTGTAAAATTATATGTCCCCATTCTTGCACGTCATAAATGGTTCATTATTTACCAGATTTTGATTTTTTTTATATGGTGAAATGTTCAAATATCCATAAAGTTTTTAAACCGTCAGTGTCTTTACCGGCGTGAATTGAGTGCGATTCATACGGGCCGGCCCCAGCAGATAAATCCGAGGCTCAATTTCTTTCCCAGTCCAACCATAGAGCCAATACTGCTCTGGTTTTACTGAGATGGAGAACTCTTTGACTCGGAACAGGCTTTTCTTCTCTTGGATGTAAGTAACTTGATGTCTACATAATGTTACATGTCTGTTGTCATTAGTAACCGGCTACAGTAGGCATGACAACTTTATCTAACTTGCTGTTACCAATATAATGAATTTGTTCATCAAATGTTGCTATCGCTAGTTGGCTTAATATCATCACCACCACAATGCTAGCATGGGCTAATGGGTTTGGCTTGATTGTTTTTTGTTGGCTCTGGTGTGCACAGGGAAACTTTATTCAGTCGTGCATCTCGTTGTGTGTTTAGTAGCCCGAGTTGTGGCCGAAGAAGCATTTGTTTCGTTCCGAGATGCTGGTGGTCGAGTGCGACATCTAGGAGGCAAGAACGATCGTTTACAGATCCTGCAAAACCTTTAAAAAACACTGGCTTCAAATCCTTAGTATTTCTCCATAAAGTTAAATATTCATGGTAACAATAAAAGTGGAAAAAAAGAAAAAGAAAAAAACACCTATTTACATATCATTAATGAATAATTTAGCACTCAAAAGCTAAACTAATCTCCATCTCTATGACATCACCTTTTTCTAACTTCGCCCTGCCCTCCGCAAACCAGTTAGAAGAGCTCATAGAGAAGAAAGAAAATCAGAAATCCCTTGTGTGAAATAAACAAAACTGTTCCACTTTTGGTAGAAAAGCTGTTTGCTCTTGTGGGATCGTCACTCATCGCAAGAATATGTTTATCCAAATCTCTATATTTCAAATATTTTGTAGAATTAAAAAATAATGCTGACTGGAAATTTTTCTCTGACGTTTGTGAGGACGAGATATAAAAGGTCAGTCTCCGCTCAGAAAAGCCCCACGGTAAATAATTGATAAAATTTAATTCCTTTTGAAAGATAAAGTTAGGCCACAGAATATTTGTTGCTGCCACACACAGCTGGTTTAGCTGAGAGTCACAGTTCATGTTTTTAATTGAGCACTTAACCCTCCTGTGCTTTTGGTCCCTTGTATGTTGCAGATCTCGCCGCACTTACAACGTGATGTATGATATGAAGACCTGATAGGGCTGTAATGTGTGGATGCTCTCTGCTTTTCCCTAAGACGTCATTATTTATCAGTGTAGTGCCCTCAGCTCTGTCTGATATCTGTAACCCCCAGAGAGAAACCAGGAGCCAGGGGAGACAGAGAAATTAGCATTTAAGAAAGACAGAAAACAATTAATAATTGGTTCAAGCCTCCCACTCGTGTGTCCCTGCTTGGTTGTGGAGACATCAACTCTCCTCGCCCCCCCCCCCCAAATCAGGGACTCAGTGTGTGGGTGCACTAGACTGGCACCGGCTAAAAGTGAGCCAGCCAGAGATCCTCAGCTCTAACAGCTTGGCAGAGAAGTAATGGAGGCCTTTCTTGCACTCGCCATCAGACAGCATTGAGAATGGAAGTGCGTGGGCGATTGGAGGCAGGCGACGGAGGCGGCTGAACTGCCGCCGGAGCTGAGATAACAAGGGAAATTAGCCACCTGAACACAGCTTCTTGGAGAGTCAAATTAAATCTGGTCTAAAATGACTGACTTGATGGTGCGACCGCATATCCAGATGCAACACGCAAAAACGGCAACGCAATCACCCAGCCACAGCTTCTCCTTTTCTCTCTTAGTGTAAAGAATCCGACTGGCTGCAACAGTTGAGATCAATGAGCCAATCAGACGCTCAAAAATAAACACAACTTGGAAAAACCTTAAAAGGGAAATTTCATTCAGCCCGGCTTGTTTTCGTTGTAAATCCTGATTGAGCAGGTTAATTGCTGAGACCTGGTGATGTAGTGACACAAAGTCCAGTGGGACAGGCAGACAGACAAAACATGCAGGTTTTAGTGAAACTTATTTCAAACAAACATTGAAATTTCTATTCAAACATCTTCCAGACTTTGTGCAGACTCAACTCTGACCTACTGTACTTAGCATGGTTTCAAAATGTTCCTGTGCAGGACGGGATTATAACTGACAGTATGGGTCTGTTCACTTTTGGTTTTCCCTTCAAATAAATTGGTTTAAATTTTAATTTTCTTTTGCTGGTGTCCTCTTAATGCGATGCAACATTTACTACAGGAACCCCATCGCCTCGGCAGGATGTATTTATGGAAGCCTGAAAAGTCTGAAAAATAATCATAATTTTAGGAAGGTGAATTTTGTTTTTCTTATTTGCGCTCCCGGTAATCTTTATTCTTTATTTGGATCCTCATTAGCCTCCACAAAGTGGGCGTTAGACTTCTTGAGGTAAACAAAATAATTTGAAATCACATATCAGTAAAACAAGAAAAGGCAAAACAAGCCAAATATAAAAACCAGAAAATAAGTGAAATAACTCTTTGTGTTAAAAGACAGAGAGGAGAAACAATATTGTCAAATATAAATAAGTAACCCTTTCACGGCCGTTTGGATTCATCTTGTGACCCCTTAGATTGAGAACCACTGGTTCAGATAATCTGGATAAACTGTCAGTCTTTGCTGTCCTGTCTCAAGTCGTATTAAGAAAAACTTCAGATATGGTTGTAAGATGTCCTTGATGTGAGCAGCTGAGTGGCTTCACTTACTGCAGGTCTCCTCGGCCTCGTCAGAGCCATCGGGACACTCCGGCTCCCCGTCGCAGCGCCAGCGTCCCGGGACACACTGGCCGTTTAAACAGGCGAACTCTGCAGGGGCGCAGGTTTTCCTGGCTGCTCAGCGAGAGAAAGAAGAAAAAAAAAAAAGGAGAGAGAGAGAATAACAAGAGTGAGAACAGGAAGTTAAAGACAGTGCGAGAGCATTGTCGGTCTGCGGTCGGGTTTAAGCTCCGTCATGAAACTGGTCCCATTATCTGAATCCCAGCAATCATCTCCCTCATCAGAAGAGATCAGACTCATCATCGCTCACATTATTTCTCTCCATCCCAGTGCTCCCTTTCTCCTGATATCCCTCACTAATTATCTCCACTTTCCCTATTTTCTTGACTCTTATTCATTGTGCTGTCTGCCCCCCACCCCCACCCCGTCTGCCTCCCCTCTCTCCATGTGCTGGTCTCCAAAAAACAGTCTAATCTCTGCTCCAGGTTTTCCATCACAGAGCAGTGAAATGGATGCTGATTGCCGAACACTGCAGGCTCGGGGAGGTTAAACCCTTTACTTCGCAAACCTGTTTACCGCAGAGAGCTACAAGCCAGCCAGCAAGGCCACGGGCTGATAAACATGTCAAGTGTGCTGAGGTTTAGAAAATCAAAAACATGTCAGGAGAAGGCTTGTTTAAGCGATAAGAGGAAACCTGAGTGTGATCAAAACTTACACGCAACAGCCCTGAGATTATCACGGTTGCTACCCAAAATCTCTCCAACCTGCTGTGTTCAAAGAGTCATGAAACACACACACACACATATATATAAAAACAAACAAAAACACCGTCCACCTGTAGCAACTAAGCTCAGCCAGAGCGCCCAGAAGCAGGCAGAGGTCAGAGCCATTCATTTTCCTCAGTCTGGTACTCCAGGAGGGACCCGCAGTACGGTCTAATAAATCACCGGCTAAAAGGCCTTCGGCTGGGCCCTCCGGTGCTGTTACACAGCCACAACTGTTCCTAAGCCGGCCCCATCTTGGCTCTGATGCTTCAAATTAGATATAGCGTTTAGAGATGCGCGGGGATCTTAAGCTTAGCTGAGGGGCTGTAAGGAGAGAGAGCAAGCTGAGCCTCTCTCTGCTGCGCTCAGCTCACGCCGCTCTCACTGCTAACTCCAACTCATTTCAAAAAGGCGGTGGAGTTCGGGGGTGTCCTCAGTCGGCTACGGCTCATTCCATTCCACGGGCGTAGGTTTGATTTCAGACGTAGATACAATGAAACCAGGAGAAACAAGACAGTGTGACTCGACTGATTATGGTCAACGTGCAAAAGAAGACGTGGTTGAAAACTGTAAACGACCGACATCATTGTGTCGTATTTGCATTCTGCCTCGTGTCAGCTGGTCTCAGCCCTTCATCCGCCACCAGATGAATCCTTTTTTGACATTTTAGAAACACCGTGTTTGTGTGTGATCCAGCTGTAAATCCTCATCCAAGTACAACAGAAGCAATCGATTAATGATTGACACAAGTTGTAAAGAATGTTACAGTATTTAGTTCACACATTATATTACTTTCTTTTTTTTTTAATGAAAAAGTCAATTGTAAAACTCATTCATTTCCATCATTAGTTAGTAGCTGCTTTCTCTCCCAAAATATTTCAATGCTGCACTTGATGAAACGCGCTTTCACTCTCTTAGTTAAACTGTAGAGATGGTGCAGCTGAACAAAGTGGGAAGTTTAGTACGAAACTAACGAGTTAAAAAGTAAACGTCTGTATCGACTCGACGCTCAAACTCAAGATCACATTTACATTTGGCTGCTGCAACAATGTTTAATTTGTGTCTCTACAACAGCTGGTCACAACCTTTTCCAACTCATCACCCACTTGAAAATCTCAAAAATGTCGGCGGCCCACTTCCACCCCGACAACAATGCGGAGGCTAAATAATGCGTTTCTCAGAGCCATTTTTCTCCACAGTGGCTCATCACAGTGAAAGAGGAGTTTTTAAATATTTGAATTTTTTTCAAAGATCATTTCAATTTAAAACATTTATTCATTTATAATTATATATATAATTACATTATTTCACCAAAATTATAAAGTTTTACAATCCTTGTGTGTTCTTGCACTGTCCTTTACAATCCTGTCTAACCTAGATGAGTATTGTAGTATTTTAATCACCACGGACCACATCTCATCTCAATAATGGCAGCTTGACAGTAAAGACTGGACTGTTTAGAGAGATTTAAGTGACTTTTTTTTTTTTATACCAACCATCTCTGTCTCTCACTTTCTTTGGCTCTCTTTCAAAATGCATTAAATCCCTCTGAAATCTAATTCTCACATTTACAGTACGGGTCACCTACAGAGTTATCTGTGATGGGGTCTTGTTCCTGCAGCCCAGCGGGGTATCCTGCCAACGAGAAGCACTCAGATTATAAACCTACTTGTGTCTAATTCTAAATCTTGTTTAATTGCCTCATTCTCAATTATCTCCCGTGTCAGAGTAACAAAGTCAAACCAATAACGGCTCATCTCGGCTTGTTGACGGTGTGAAAAGAATTTATGAAATGTCTCGCAGCGCCGCTCTAATAGGACGTGTGTTCCAGCGGTAAATGTGTTTTCACAATCGGCCCTTGTTACATTTCACTTCAAAAATCTAAATTAACATTCTTTCTCGCCTTTCCTGCAGAACGTAATGAACTGACCCCATTTCACTACTGAGACAAACACTCCCTTCTCCTCCTTTTGTTCCTTCACACATGGGTCACTTGTTTCCCTAATACCCAGTCCCTTGTCTAAGTTGCCACTACAAAAAAAAATAACACAACACATTTTTGATTGTTATTTTTCAGCAACTTAAGTGCCACTTGTGTCTTCATTAGAGAGCGGGATGGTGGGCCTTTGTTAAAAGGTGAAGCCGGATGATGACAGGGTAAAGGAGGATTGTGATCCTTTTAACCAACACCTCCCACAAGTGTATAAACTCATTAGTGGTGTGCTCGCATTTAAAAAAACAAAACAAAAACAGGTGTTTCCTACAACACACACACACTCACTCACACACACACACACACACACACATTTTGCATGCATATCTTCAAAACCCATTTATCACTCATGTAAGTAGGTGTGGCGGGAGAGAAGGAGAGAGACCCTGCAGTACGAGTTTTAAAGGCACAACACCTTCCTCTACAGAATAATGAGATTCATAAGATCTTCCCTACAAAATCCTGGAAGATGATACAGCACATTAAAATTCTTATTCAGGGCCAAGTTGAACATTTTTACTTCCCAAACAAAACCCTCCATTCCTATACACCCAAATCCCTGCATGGGTTTTAATATTGTGTTGATTAATCTGACTCCCTTGAGATGAACAAAAGCAGAGATGAGGGCAGTGCTGAGCACATAAGGCGCTGCAGTATGTGCAGATTAAGACCGTGTTTAAGGCTTTATTTGATCACATGACGAAGACCTTGAAAATCTCAGGTTGATCCATTAAATGGCCTCTGAGGGTCCAGATGTGCCCACGTCGTCTGAGCTTCTTACCCAATCCAACTGAGCTCGCTACTCATTTCACTCAAGGTCTGCAGGGGCCATGGTTCACTCGGCAATAATTACCCAGGCCATCTCATGCCATCTGCTTGGAATGACTTTCTGCTTTAATTAGGAGAGTTTTTAAAATGTTAGGCTTGTGCGTGAGGGTGGGCTGAAGGGGAAATTGACAGGAGGAGAAGGTAAGCCGTTAGACAGAAAGCCAGGAAATAATAGTAGTGAGTAATAGCAGCAGAGATGGAGAGTGACATACGCAGTAATAATGCTTTATGGAATCCTAATGGGAAGTGTGATGCTGAATAAAAACAGGTAATATTACTGTACTGTAGATGGCAGGGCTATCACTTCCTGAACATTAATCCCTTAGACGTGCACTGTACACATGTAAACCCACTCACTCTCACACGCGCACATACAGCGTCTTCTTGTGTGGTAGACTTTTACACAGCTGGAATACATCTGAGAAACATCTCAGAAAAAACAAAACAAAACAATGGTGATTCGGAGTTGTGTGTGTGTGTGTGTGTGTGTGTATGTGTATGTCACCTATCGTGAGCATTACAAATGGGATGTGACACAGACAGAATGAGGGCCCCGCACAGGGGAGTTCACCCAGCCATGTTATGTCTCCTGGAGGAGGTACAGTGGGAAGGAGCTCCACGCTCCGACAACCCCACCTGGAGCCTTCTCCTCTGGGGCCGATGTTGTCAGCATTTCACTGCATCTACTCCTTTTCATCCTTCTTAAATGCCATTCATGTGGGTGTGCATGGCAGACCTCCAGTATATGTGTTGTGGGGTTGGCTGTTACACTGGGTTGACGTAAAGCTTTATATGAAAATCAGACGACAGCAGCCACAGCCGGCTCACTGCTGATGTGACGTATCATTTTCCTCTGCAGCTTTAAGTGTGTCAGGGTGTAAAACAATGAATCTGTCTTAATATTTTTTAACCAAGATAGCAACATGGCTCACGGGACGGCAATGTCAGACTGTCCGTTGCTTGGTTGGTTTGACTAACCAACCTTTTTGCTCTGAGAGCGTTTTTCCCCCATTTCATATTCCAATTTAATGATATTGTCAATGTTTCTGGACATGGAAACATGGGACTCTCCTGTGGCAAACAGTTTTAATTATAATTTGTTTTTAGAGGAATAATATTTTATCTGTCAGTCTGGCATGGTGGGAGATTCAAAATACTACACTACCCATTACCCAGGCCCGTTAGGTGTGCGAATCAGTCGTTGCAGTTTCTGAATTCATCCAAAATTCGTATAAATGCACAGTTTAAAGCTTGTTGATTGGATGTTTTCTTGCTGAAGTGCATCTAGGGAGTCGTAGTTAACTTCTCCCTTTGTAGCGTCAACCTTTATCAATGAACCAGATGATTCTACCAGGGGAGTTTGATGCCCGTTCAAGTCATAGAAGTCCTCTGAGTCATTTGAAGTGTCCTTTACACCGGGGACATATCCCCACCACTTTTTGAAATGGCCGATTTTGTCCCCACCACTTTTTAAAAGCAAAATAAGTTGAAACTATTGTGAAAAATAACTGTGAAAAATGACTTAGGTAACAAGAAATGTTACCTAACAAAATGAGAACACTGAGAAAAACACTGCACCGGCGTAAGCTAAAAGAAAAATGCACGCTAGTCGACTGATTCTAAAACGACCCAAAAACATGCATGAATAGATGCGCAGGAAGTAGATCTCCCTTTAGTGTGTGAGTGAAGAGTACCTGCGTGTTATTGCAGCCAGCCACAGTAAAGTACATGCAGCAGGTAGTGACTTGTAAAGGTCAGTGTAAAAGTGTCCAGATGAGCTCAGGTTGCAGCATAAGAGAGTTAGAAGAGTCATGTATTGTGTTCGTCGCTGCAGATGAACGTTTCACAACATCTCTCTACCATCCTTCATCAGCAGCCCGTTGCCGATCAATCACTCTGGTTATTAGCAGCTACGATCCAGGCGGAATTAGTCTGAAGAAACCAGCGCGCTCCAAACTACGGTTCATACCGGTGTTCTCACGTATTGATATTTAAACCTTAAGCTTAGAATGAGTCATGATTGGTTGAACTTTACTCATGAACTGTTGTGAACTCTGTCTCTCTAGTGTTAAAAATGTACTCAACATTGAAACAAGGCAGTTTAACTTAATATTTCAAGGTACAGTTGATTTATTATCTTTCAGTTGTTTCTATTTTGTCATATTTTAGGGCAGTGTAGTAAGTCGTCTTATCGCTGGGCTGATTGACATGAGCTGGCGCTTTCTACAGTAGATGCGATATTGGCATTGTTTGATTGCAGTTGCAGCTGTGGATGTGATGCGTTTAGATGAGTATCACTTGACATTTTTGGATTGTTGCCTCTGTACAAGCCTAGGCTATTTTTTCCATTAAAAAATGTCTGAGCTCTTATGTCTCTCTTCTCATCAAAGTGACCTTGGATCCACGTAACTTTGCCTCTGGCAGAAATGATTGGTCATTTTACTTCTGGAACCAGCAGCATCCAAAATAGCTGCTCTTACTCTCACAACTCGACATCTGCAAAACTAGGAAATAAAATGCTAATTAGCAAATCTTAGCATGGTAACACACTAAACTGAGATGGTGAACATGGTAAAAATTACACCTACTAAATGTCATTATCATATTCGCATGCTAACATTAGCATTTAGCTAAAAGCGCTGCACTGCAAAGCTACTAACACGGCTGTAGGCTCTTAATTTTGGTTTATACACTAGTGCAGTTGATTTTCAGCTTCATATCATCTAAACTAAAAACACTTTTCAGTGTGACAACAATACAGTTTGATGGAAAACATAAAATTATTTTCTTTCTTTCTTAATATTTTCCGGCATCAAGTTAGTCAAAGGTATTAAATACTCCTGCCGTGAAGACGTGGACGTGAATATGTATGTGTCAGTGTGGGGTTACTGGATGAACATCTTCATGCACTGGAGCTCCCTCCATCATTCAGTAATGTTCAAGAGCAGCAGACAGCCTTCAGTCATCTGACATTCTCACACACACACACACACACGACACACACACATCTCCTAAACTTTCTTTTTTTAACCATGAGGGATATTAATGAC
The DNA here is from genome assembly GCF_002260705.1 of Seriola dumerili. Taxonomy (NCBI): domain Eukaryota; kingdom Metazoa; phylum Chordata; class Actinopteri; order Carangiformes; family Carangidae; genus Seriola; species Seriola dumerili. The sequence continues at coordinate 1,626,801 of NW_019174481.1, forward strand.
AGCTCTTTCCATTTGGAGGCCAGGAGAAGCTTAATAGGTAATGCAGTGATAAGCACGTTCTCCTGGGCATCAGAAGACAAATGGCCTCATTAGCTCAGAGTAAAGTAGGGGAGTGTTGTCGAAGCAGGAAACATAATGTATCCTGTTGGCTTAAACCGGCATGCAAATGACTAAACCTTCCAAAATTAATGGGATATCAAGGTAGCATACAAAATGCAGCATGGCATCAACAAGGCTTCGGACAAGCTGCTCTTGAAATTGCTTTTGCGAATGATTATAGAATTTAATTAGCCTAGTTTGAGTGTTGAGGTTTGCCAGAGGTGCCAGATGCACAACAAGGAATTTTATACTTTGATAAATTTTACTTATAATATTTCCAATGTGACTATGGTATTATATACCTAGAGGGTAAATGTAGCTGAATTAAGAAGTGAGAAAATAATTTCTACTGTTGATTCTTTTACCCTTATCTGTCAAAAGATGAAGTCACTACGTGTTGTGTCCCGTCAGTCAGGCCTGTGTGGAGAGCAGTGAGCCACTGGAACCAACAGGAAGACAAAAAGCCACATGGGACTGAGCTCTAACTCAGCACCCGTTGATAGAGTATTGATCTGGAAACACAGAGCCACAGAGTAGTGGCATCTACAGATTAAATGTCACTCGCTCTCACTGTCCCCCTCGCTGCACCTTTTTGCCCTTTTGGACAAACTGAGCAAATCAAATGTTAAAGGTAAAGCTAAAGAAAATGCTAAAGATTACTTACCCTCCCCTGGTAAATCTAATTTTGGCAGCAAACTTAATCACATGTGATTGGTTTTCATACCGTGGCCAATTCTTTTTCCTTATCCAAACAGGGCTATACAAACAAAACCGACTAAACCTGATTCTGACAGGTCAAAAGAAAAGCTTTATTTTATGATATTTATTTCATGGTACGTTGTTTCCACCATTAAATATATATATGTATTAAAAATGTGCTGGAACTGCTAATTGTACTTTAAGTATGATGAATCCTACAACAGGTTGACAGGTTAACTGTGGGAAGGAATTGGTTGAAAATATTGGTTGTTTCTAAGCAACAACTTGTCGCAGTTGTTGGTTGAGAAGTTGACAATGATTGAGAATGAAATACTGTTTTAAAAAGTGATTTCACTTGAAATATATAGATCATATTCTTCAGGATAGGTCACTGCCATGAACCTCTCTTTTAATATTTACACTGTCATATTTTGTACTTTTAGATTATTGTGTGTGAATATTTCATTATTATCATCATTAAATCAACAGTCAACACTGAAGCCTGTGATCAGATCTGCAGAACGGTACATTAAGGAAGCCAGAGGTAAGGGAGGCGACTTGGTGCTGCTTACTCCCCAGCATCTCTTTGACCTTGTGATCAAAGACACATACTGTGCTAATTATAGCCCTCAGCCTGCTAAAAGACATATTTTCTCTCCCCCTGTCAGGTCACATTGGCACAAACACCTCCTGACCAAGGAGGAGACTGGGCAGCCTCAGCTAGCTGTGCCTTTGAGGCAACATGGGAGTGATTTACACTGAAGACGGTTAGGTTCAGCTTGGCTAAACCCAAAGAGATTTACCTCGATGCCTGAAGTATGACAGGGCAATATCAGACAGAGGTACAGGTGGTTGTAACAACGAGCCTGTGAGAAAGCAACGGGCCACCGCTGAGCCACATCGACGTTCAGAACAAGTCTTGATTTATCAAGCTGTTCTCAAGCTGCGATGAATTTTTTTTTTTATATCCATGCTTCATGTGACGCCCCACTTCCTTTTGCTCTGCATGCTGATGTGCAGCATGGGATCAGGGTGGACACACACACACACACACACACACACACACACACACACACACACACACACACACAAGAGATGCACATACCACAGAGAAGTGAAATCAAACTGACAAATATCACTGAAATAACACATACATCAGTTAAGATCCCCCCCCACACACACACACACACACTCACTCACAGACACACACACACATCCCTGCCCTTCACTGCATGATGCCTTCTCCATGTGTCTGACCTTCTGCTACACTCCCCTTTTCCTGTGCTTGCTGGTTTGGAGAAGCAAAATATGTTCGATCTACAGCCATATGTCAACATTTCTATCCTACAGCCTGGCATCGACACGGCAACACACTGTACTTTTACACAAAGTAGGGGGGCGAGCCGAAGCTTCAGAGGGCTCTGCATGCGGAGGAGCCAAACAAGCTGAACACTCTCTTTAAATGAAGTTTGACCAAGTGTGGAAGGAGGAGGAGATGCAAAACGACTGGTAAACATTTCAGCATTCTGGACACGTAGCACTTTATTTTTTTCCATATATCCCAGGTGTGTTGAATGTACTATCAAGCTACTGAAAACACAATGTGGGGCCAGCATGGTATACATGCAGTATGGTGCGGGTGTGACTTCAGATTACAAGAGAAACAATAGAACATGGTGGCTCTGGACTACATTTACATACAGCAGGGACTTGGATGGAGGCAAATGATCAATCAAACACAGAAGAGGAAGCAACCGAACGCTGGTTGAGCTCAATGATTTGTCCGGTTGAAATGTTGCAGACATCTTGAAGGGCCCTGTGACTCATGATAGGCTGCTGAATGAGAGTTTAGTCAGATAATAAACTGACCTACATTAGCTAACAATGATTACAAGTTGTCTTCCACCATAGAACTACACAGCCAGCACAGAAAAATGCCATGTGACTGCATTAAGACTTCCATGTCTTCTTTTGATTATAGATCAGGTCTAGGTTCTATATTAATACTGTGAAAGTATCAAAGCCTCAGTCCACAGAGAAATGCACACAGCCTGTATTCAGAAACTGAGCCTTAAAACCAGCCGTCAGGACTTCTGTAACTTTGTGATGTCACAACAAAGCAGTCCCTGCTCTCAGTCACGCACCAAGCCCGGCACATCTGGACCAATGAGAGACGCTCAGAGCATCTCTTCACTGACCTGTTGTTGCTAGAGCTCCAGAGAGAAGCCTGAGAGAGGAGGCGTAAAGTACATTGAAATCTTGTCTTGAAATATATCTTCTTCTGGATAACAAGACTTCAAATAAAACACAGGAAAAGGGTAAAATATGGGACCTTTAAGGAGCTGTAAACTGAATATTTGCATTTTTGTCATAGAGTAGAATGGTATCCAGGAGGCGTCAGGTTCATCAGCAAAGAATAAAGCATGGAACATATAACCATATGACCTATTTATAGGTCATATTCACATATGTGGTACCATATGACCTATTCATATAGTACCACATATGTGAGTGTAGAAGAACAGAATATGAGGATAGATATGAGAGCAGACAGAGGAGGGTGATTCAGATAATATACAGCACATTTCAGAATGTACTGTACCTACTTTACAGCTTACATATGGTATCTCTAAAGCAGCATCAATGACGCAACAAACTGTAATGTCACCCAGTCCTATGTAATTACAACTTCTGCTGGAAAGTCTAACCTAGATTCAGCCAGGAATTTCACATCTCATTATGGAGTTAAAACAATCGTAGTACAAGTGGTTACACAGTTATATTTGGAGGTACAGGTTCTGCTCTCTGGGGTGTTCCCGTTAAGAACTCCAGCATTGCGCTAATGATTCAGCTGGGACCCCAATCACACCCCGGGGGTGTCGGAAAGAGAGCCCAGCAGACGCTCATCACTGAGGAACAGAAGAGAGAAATGCCTCCAGAAACAGAGACGAAACGAACCCGACAGAAGGAAGGTGTGATGGCGGAGGGAGTAAACTGGATAATCAATCCGCAGCAGAGCAGCAGGTACAGACTGCAGGGATACACCTTACACGAACTGTCCCGCTTCGTGGGTTGAAAGTGATTTGTGTGAGAATCAGCTGATGAGGCAGCAATGCTCTGCCTGACTAGGGCAATGTTTTCTGCGAGGACAGCAGTGCCCTAAGAAATCTGAGCGGCTGTAATGAAGAGCCAAGCAATTACTGGGCATTTCATTGAGAAACCTGTGCTTGGAGTGAAATAAAGCACTTTGGCAGAGTAATCTAATTACGGCTGGGCAGTGGCGGAAGCAGGCGAGGTTAAAACAGCAGGTGTTTGCAGGAACCAGCCCCTACTGCTGTCTCTAAATCCTTGACATGGGTCAGATAGTGAGCACATCTCCACAGCTGGAGCTAGTGAATGTGTCCTCACATCCAAAAAAAAAAAAAGAAAAAGAGCAGGAAAACAGGAAACTTCCTATTAAAATGAATCCTGTTAAACAGATGGATGGGCCTCTTGTGGCAAGGCTTATTTTGATGAAGGGCCGATTCTCAAGTTCACGCACGATTCACAAAAATAAAAAGGGATTTAGAAAATGAATTAAAAGCGCAGTTGAAGAAAACATGGCATTTAATTATTGTTTTGTTTAATAATTGTTAAATAAAGGTAATAAAGCGCAGAAACCTTCCAACTGAAGAGACATCCAAATAAAAGGAGACAAGCTGGTTGCTGTGGTCTGTCACCTGCCCCACAGTTTTAGGTAGATAAAGTCTCTCTGGTCCAGAAAAAACACACACAGACACACAGTTTGAGGACGGGTCTCTCAGCCAAACAGCTGACACATTCACCACTGCTCTTCCCTCCAGAGCCTCCGCTGCATGCTTCAGTAGAAATGACTCCAAATCAACACAGCAGCACAGATGCTCCTTCCTCCTGGCCTCAAACACCACAGTCTGCAGCCTGGACTTGAAACCAAGATCCTGGTGAACATAGCTTAGATATTCTGCAGAGGTTGCATCCGTCTGCTTTATGTTGCGCTGTGTGTTTTTGATTCCTGAGGTCCTTGTATTTCTCATTGCAGTCACAGCAGTCTACCCAGGCCTTTTCCTCAGTGATTTATCGATCAGTCTCCCCGTTTTTAACCTTTAATGATTCAGGGAAGCTTGACAGCACACACATAATCTCTCTCAGCAATTACTTGTTTCACATTTAGACTGTTTACATCACCTTATACCTGCAGCTATTCTGAAAAAAGTTCAGACTTTTACGAGCACAGCTGGGGGTTCAGTAGTTCGCTCAAGGCAGATACTCAAAGATATTTAGTAAAAGGAAGAAAGAGCATTTCACTTTTCTCAAATTAGAGCTCAAATCTTCAACGTGTGAACACCAGATCTTTAACATCTAGACTATTGCTACTCAGATATTTCAGTATTAGTTTAGAATTAACCAAAGACATCTTAGATTAAAGCCCACACTACAAAGATAATTAAGAAATTATTAGAACTTTTCAAAGCCTCACAGGAGATCTCAGGGGGAAATATCAGTGCTGAGTTTACAGTAAAACACACTGTAGGATCGCTGGGTAATTAAGTGCACATTGACTCATGAGCATAGTTAAAAAGACTGACTACAAAACATCTTGCCTATGCTCCAGCACACACTTACTGTACTTTTGCATGCGAACACACATTTATCTTTCTATTCACTCTAAAGGCCTTTAACTCTCTTTTCAAGCAATCTAAGAACAACTGTGACTCAAATCGCGAGTCTGTGCTGTCGTGTGATCCGATGAATAGAAATTAAGGAGGAGAATCCCAAAGTGATTTCCCCTTCATTTGGACAATCTCGTCTCAGTTTCAATCTAGCTGCACACAGGAGACGCTCTTCTTAAGAATCATTATCCAGCTGTCAAAAGTAATTATAACTCCAGGACCAAATGCCAGCACTCACCACTGAGACCTAGCTGACACAGTCCATAAAGTCTCCAGCAGTGACAGCGCTGGTGGGGGCTATTATTTTGAGATGAGTTTGTGATGGGAATATTTTCCCCCTTTTAAACTTTATCTCTCTTCAGACAACATAGCTAACCAATATAGAACAAGAGTCTGCAGCCATGCTATGCAGATCTGTGAGGCTGCATCAGGCGTTGAGCTAAATGTTAACATCAGTATGCTAGTTACTGCAGTCTCCTGTTTACCATTTTCACCATTGTACCACCATTAGCATGTTAGCTAACATTTGCTAATTACCAGATTTCCCTGACAGTTACACTCCATCCAACAGTTTTCACAAAATCTCACTAAAAACCAAAAATGTCAGTTTCATGGTGGCACTAGAGGAGATGCATCAAATGGAAATGGTGGACCAACCTGGACTGGCTAACACTGCCATGTCTAGAGCCACGCTGCTAATCCAAGGTGCAAATGAGACGCATTCTAGCCAGATGTTGAAATGTTGAGAAGGTGTAAATGTATCTAACTCGCCAAGATGAAGTCATAATCTTACTCCTCCCATGGTAACTAGGTCAGTGAGCGATCTGTGGAAATAGCCACTAACGGAGTCTGTCCCCTGTGATAACGGCAGCTCAATTATCCGTCCTTCACCTGTCACATATGAAGTGACAGGAAGAAAGTCCCTCTAGCAATTTCAATACATATCGTGCAGTCATGCAGAAGGTATGCTATTATAGACGTTATCTGATCCAGTGACTAATCTGTGAAGATGAAGAAAACTACAGTTTCACAGGACATTAAGTCCATCAGTGTGAGTTAGATGAATGTTTATGTTAAATTCTGGATGTTTTTTTTTTTTTTTTTTTTTACTTTTAACCATTAACAAAACCTTTATTACCCCCCCCCCCATTTGGACTAGAGTAGACTCATTCCTGATTTGCATGTGGCCAGATCTTTAGGGTTTTCCCTTTCTGTTAAGGACAGGCATCGAGGAGATTATCTGGTTGGAGTCCGGGCTAAAGTTTAATTCAGGCTAAGGTGAGTAGAAACACAAATCGATGGCATAGCACTGGGAAGACTGAGACAAACACAATAAAAATTGTAATCTTGCAAATGAAGACATATGCGGCTATGGGTAAAACAAATAAGAAAATAAAACTATGAAACAAAGGGGTAAATGAGGCCTATTATCCGTAACAAGAGCTATTTGTCATGGATATCTGGGTCTCTGAGTTCAGACTGCTGATTTTATACTAGGCCTTTATAAATTAATCTATAAAAGTGCTTGTGGGCAACCCTAAGCATGTAATTACATTCCTTTTTGTGAACACAACACAGAAAATAAGATAGTTGGTAAAAAGCCTTCAGAAAGGTTTACGTCTGGTTTCATTATGTTTGAGTAGTCGTCCATTATTCCTCTTGAGCTTACAATAGGTCTGGATTTAAGAATAAACACTCAAGTGCCTTGCCACTCTAAGTCACGGGCAACCAAATGCATTAAGAGAGCCTACAGCGCAGTCACTCCTGTATATGGAAATGTGTGCCACACTGGATTATAGTGTCTGTCTACAAACCGAGGGACTGTAATGGGAATTGGGGGATTAGCCTTTTACCCTGCAAAGAGAATGAGCCACATCTCTCTCGTTTCTCCATCTCTCCTTCCTCCTCTCTTTTACTTGCAAAAAAAAAAAAAAAAACCAGCAAGATGAAACACAATGCCAGCTGCAAACCAAATTCTCAGAAAGACCCTCGCTGGCCTGAAGACTGAGGCATTCAAATTGCTGTGAAAAGGCACTGAGAGCAGGATTTTACATTTCCCACTGCAGACGAAAATTAACATAAGTGTAATACTGCCCGAGGTTAAACTTCTTGTTCTAGAAAATCTGCCCCTAGCAACAAGAGAGCGTAATTAAGACACACTCGGATTTTAGTCCCAGCTGCTGTTTGCCTTTGAACATAACCCGACAGTTACATGCAAACACAACACACTTGCATGCACATGCACCCACTTCTGCATGTGTGCGAGCAGACTTTGTTTCTGTGTGTTTCGAGCCGCAAACTGGGTCTATTTTCTTTTGTTTGTTTGTTTTTCGTTTTCTCACGCACAAGCCGCACACTGGAGTCAGACAGGTGGGACAAAGTCACAGACAGCTATCGATTGACTCTGTGAGGGCCGATATCCTTAACTGTGGGTCCGACAAAGGCCCACTATAAAAAGGAACCGATCAAAGAGTCCAGCAGCCACCCACCAGAGAAACAGATTACTCGGACCGTGACTAAAGGCTTCCCTCTCACCACCAGAGCAGCTGAACATTAGCAAAGTAGCACAATGCAGCTACTGTACAGGGTGGGCACACGATAAAAGCTGTGTAATGCTTCAGATTAATGCCGTGTATGAATAGCTTGAATACACCTTGAAGACCTGAGGGTCAGAAGAGCATGCTCGGTCTGGAGTTGTAAACAGGTGCATCTGCAGCTCATAGTATTCAGTACGAACAAATACAACGCAACGTCCAAGTGAGTGTCTGAAGGTGACGCAGCAACTGTGCTCTTTACTGCAGTTTCTCTCATGCACATAAAGCTCAGATGGCTCCATTAAAAAGCACGGTACATTTGTTACGCATTGGAGATGTAGCGTTTACAGTTGGCCTCACTTAAACTAATAGGAGAGAAGTGAAGCGGTTCGTTTAGCCGTTTTCATAACATCTTACTCAAGTTTTAATGGGTTGAGGAAGATGACAGCCACATTCCTCAGGACCAAATGTCACAACACAAAACTTGATTAAACACAGTAGTCCTGAGTAGACTGATCAAGCAAACCCCTTCAGAAGCATTGACTCAAAACGTTAGAAGAAGGTAAGACAGCTTTGGCAGCATAACGCTATAATGATCTCAGATGTCGGAGACTTATTTGAAAGCACACGAGAGGCTACGGCCGCACTAAAACGCTGCTTCTACGAAAATGATCTCCGTCCAGACGGGCGTTTTAGCTTTGTATCAGAAATAATCTGTGTCCATACAAACACGCCTGAAAACACATATCACATGACCATTCCCCATGGGCATGCACTTGCCGCTGTAAGCAGGAAGTAGACTGTTTACTCTGCAGTTGGTTACAGAGTTGCAGAAAATACTACAAACAAGGAACAGCAATGGCAAAAGGTAAGGTAAGAGTATAAGGCGGTCATGGCGGATAGAAAACAAATCGAGAGTCTTTTTTTGTTTTTCTCCGGAGAAGGGCCATGTGATGGAAGGATACATTGTGACTGACAAGACCCATGATGAAGCGAATGACAGTGTCTATGTCATTGTTTTCAAAAGTTAATCCAGAAAGTTTTCAAACCAAAACAGGACCTGCAGTGTTTCAAAAAAAAGTCACCATTTTAGGGGCTTGAAAACTCCGGAGTAGTGTCGACACCAGGCGTAAATGCAGCAAAAGTGATGCATTTTAAAACTAAAACTTACTAGTTTGGGTGTAGCCTAAGTCTATGCCTCAAATACATGAGTTTGTGCTGCAAGAAACAACATTAGTGCTACTACACCACATTTGTTACCATGGTTTATGCATTTACAAAGTCATTTCTACGAGCTTTCAAATGCAGTGGCAGCTTCCTGTTGCACGAGGCAATTTAATAAAAAGGTTTTTCTGGGGCATTTTTGCTGCTATTTCTACCCAATAATAATGTATGTGGTGTCAAGATTAAAAGTAGGCCATAGTGCTGTATGCAAACCTGAGGTTTCTGCTGTGTGGATACAAAGAAGTAACACGTCTTTGTGGATCACTGCAAAGTAAAGGACACAGAAGATAATGATTTCAGAGTGGGGTCAGGAGCTGATTTTGGTGGAATAGGTGGATGCAACCACACCTGGATAGAATACCATGTAGTATAATAATCCTGCAAGAGACAACATCTTTGTGAAGGTTTTAGAACAGGTAAATACTGCAGGGCTGTTGCAATGTATTCTACATGTGCACACTTTTCAGGTTCTGCTGTTAGGTTGAAGCTATTGTTTTGCCAAAGTACTGTAGCATGTTTAATTCAAATACATAATTTATGTTATTTTAAATGTCAATAAAAGAAGCCTGTTTGACTGATAGCTATAAATACAGACAATGTACTTGAAACAGGCTTGTAAGTAGAGCAGGAGAGCTGCACGTACGCCAGGTGTTCCCAGCAGTCTGGCTGTCTGACGGGACGAGCAGATGTTCTGCAGTGACTTTGAGCCTCCTGTAAAGATGCTCTGCTTGTCTTCACTCAAGCCAAACAGGTGCCACTGGTTTTAACGTTCTCCCCCCCCCGTATCTCTGTAGATACTCTCTTTCTGTCAAGTACATGCATGTAAACATCCAGTGTGTGCAGCGTGAGACAGAACACACACCCTCAACTTTGACCTCTCTGAAGGAGAGACAACAGGTGAGTTTTAATGGGCTGTCAGTCTTATCCCACCACACTTCGTCTGTTCTGCATCACAACAATAACAAAGCTAAACAGCCACTCTAAAATCAATGACACTGCAGCACTCTTCATCCCTGCTCCCACCCCCCAGCCCACTCTACAACAACACTCTCTTTGGCTCGCCTCTACGCTCCCTTTTTTCTCTCCTTGCATTTTTCTCCTCTCTCCATCGCTCTTGTTCATCTTTCTCTGGTGATCCATGTCACAAGAGATTACATCACTTCTCATGCACAATAGGCAACTGCACAAACCAATAAAACAGCGCACATTGTGTCGTGTATGTGTGTTTCGTGTGCATGAAGTTATTCCATCGGTGTATTTCAGTGTGCAGCCTTCAGTAATCGTGCGACTGCGTGTGTGTGTGTGTGTGTGTGTGTGTGAGTGACCGCACACAATGCATTTAAAACTATCTCTAGGCAGAGCTTAGCTGCTGAGCTTTGATCATAATACGCCTCCCCAAAGCACATGAGGTCAGCCCCAACTCAAGAAACCAGCTGCAGCTAACATTTCCCACTACTCTTCTTTCTACCAGCGATACTTTTTCTAACACTTCCGAGAAAACTTCTGCAGAAGTACTGAACTGCAACTTTGATGTTCTCACACACACACACACACACACACACACACACACACACAGAGTGAGTGAATGAGCATTAAATTCTTATGTAGTCTACGATTTAAATGTAAGTTAAAGCAGGCATGGCCGACCTTTTCTGATGTGAGACCTACTTTTTCCTTGAATGGCTGAGGAAATCTATTGAAAGCTCCATATTACACTGTCATTACAGTTTCAAATACAAAATCAAGTTCTAACAACTGCGTTTGGAAAGATTTGGCGATATGGGGTTTGCACATTCATGTTCTACATCTAAATCGTGAAAAAAAAATCAAGCTTGTTTTGACGAATAATAACATTTTCATTCCCTCTGTTTCATACACGTTTAGTATGACCATTTCAAAGACAATCAAATGCTGGCTCCTGTTATAAAATCCCAATTTTAGAAAAGCATGAAAGAATGAAAGTGAAAAAAGAAGTGATGTAAAACAGGCCCGCAGAGGACTGGAGAAAAAGGCTTCTCTGCAGAAAAGCTCTGTACTCTGCACACAGCTGCTAAATTATCTCAGTCCGTTATGTTATATTTCTCTTGTCACATTTTTCTTTGTGCAGATCTGCACTGAGCAGAGTGTGAAGCATCATGAGGCTGTAGTCTAGACATTTAATCAGCACAGGTAAAACCAGTCATCCATTATCTGGAAGGTTGGTTTTGTAGGTACATAATTTGATTGTCTCTGTCTAGCTGGATTCAAGACTTCACCCACTTTAAAGTCTATAGCAGAGCAAATGATTCTAAGCCCCATTCCTATTTGCCATCACTGTTGAGGTAATGCAGTGTTTGACACTATTAAATCCCCATTTAACTTAGGTTTAGCTCATAAATTCTGCATTTGTTCCTCAGGAGGAAAGGGAAGTTAGTTTCACTTTACTACTACAATGACTAAAAAGCCTTGTGAACATTCAGAACCTCATTCAGCTGATGCTCCATAATGACCAACTGAGCAGAGGAAAAAAAAAAGAAAAGAAAGAAAGAAAGAAATAGAGACCGACCGTTGAACATAATGAGGATATACGTCTTTTCCAACACTTCTCCACAACTGCACAGGAACGGCAGCACCAGGGAGACCCAGGGTGCTCACTCCAGTCATAACACGTTATTATGAAAATATGATTTAATTGGGGTTTTCGTGAAATTACGCCAAGGTCATGTCAGAATTAGACCTATTCTCTCTCTAATAACTAGGGATGGGTGATATGTCAAAATGAATACTGCCATTTTATCACAGTATTATCTAACATGCGTACAGTATGTTAATATTTAGTGTCAAAGACCACATTTCAACCACTAACAGACTGTTCATCCCATTATTTTTAGCAGTGGGGAACCCTCAGGGCCTTTTGGTCTTCTGAGAGGGGCCAAACAAATCAGCAAATGTTATATTTAATCTCTTTCATTGAATATTTATTCTTTTCAAATTCTAATTTTGGCCTAATTTTCAATCAAGTTTGCATCAGAAATGAAAGGGTTACTGTCCTAAAACCATGAAGATTGAGTGATTTATTAGTTATTTAATCAGATTTTTCTTCTTTTTTTGTTGTCTCATCAGAGAGGACCAATCACATTTTGATTTATAGTGGGTGGAACCAAGAATAATTCCCCCAGGCATATCGCACAGGGTTTACCCTGTTTCTGTCCTGGGGTTTAAGCTAGCAGATCAGCGACTTCAGTCAGTCAATCAGACAGAGTCACAGCACAGGTGGCAAAGTGATATTACAGTCTGCAATAGACTTCACATGACAATATTCACAAGTTGGAATATTTCTTTTATGATCTGTTGACACTTATAGACTAAAGGAATATAAATAATTTAGGAAAAGACAGACAATCAGGTTTCATGAACTCTTCAAAGGTATGCTGGTAAATCTGAATTTATTAATTTGTACTCATGGTTTCTCTAAAATGAAGTGAATAGAAATATAACCAAAATGGTTTTATGATTGGTTTTATTGTTTATAACCATTTTTGATTAACATTTCATAGAACCATGGCCACTGAAGATCAAATACTGTTGGACTGTTGGCTGGACAAAACCAGAAATCTGAAGTCCTCACTTTGGCCTCACAGAACATGTGGTGGGCATTTTATTTTACATTTTACAGATTCAATGATTAATTAGTTAATCAATGAAATAATCAGCAGATTAACTGACAATGAAAACAACCAATAGTTGAAGCACCAAAGAGGAAGTTTATATAGAAGTATGATCAATGATAATATAGATTTATTGAATCTCCCAACCCTAATAGCTGCTGCATGTAGTTGCTTTATATCTCTGTGGCTCTTTGAAAGGAAGGCAGAGTTCAGAGTTCATTTCTAACCAGGCACAATGGGTCAGATGGCTGCGTGGATGGAGGAGACGTGTAGGCAGGTGGAATGATTTCATGGCAGTGACGGCCTGCATGCAAAGCTTTTACATTGTGATGGTGGCGATGTAATGAGTCACTGTGTATCTGGCCAAGAGGAGGCGAATGTTGCTGCTTGTGTGAGTGGAGATGACGCTCATAATTCATCCAGCTCATCTGAATCATCAATGAAAAAAGGAAGAGACTGAGGGCTTTGGCTGCTGTGTCGGAGCCATTTGCTCATCATTTCAATTCACTACTGCGTGTGCTGCTGACGCTTTCTTGACTTCAGGAGTTGGATAACGTCCTCTGAAGGTCTGTGACGAGTGTGTGTACTCATCCACAAACAGATAAATGAAAATAAAGTGAGAGTCACAGCCACACTCGTCCAGTCCCAGCATCCTCGGAGCTGTCAGCAAAAATCCACAAGCCCGCCTGTTGAGTCACACAAAGTGGCATTTTTCCCACAAAAAATGACTCACAAGTTGCAAAAGGCCACAGTTCTTGCAATGTCTGCCAACACACTCCCTTGTGGGTCCGTTTTTTTTCTGACAGTGATTGTGGATGAAAGGCGCTGTCTGCCTGGATGCCTGCGGCCCGAAGGTCTGGGTTCACAGAGCAGGCAGCCACTCACAAACATCCAGCATGTGTCTTATTGATTTTCAAGCTAACCTGGGTTCATTTCCCTGCGACTACTGAATCACTGTTACAAAAACTACAGCCATGTGTAGCAGCGTCACTTTATCTGTAAACTGAAGGGTGGGATTTCAAAAACTAGCTCAGCGCTCGACTCATTAAAAAACCAACAAGCTTTCACCAAACGCAAACACAGAACGTCCTAATTCTTAAAACTTTATAGCAATTGTTAGTTGTTGTGAATATGTGAGTGAAATAATCACTTGATTTCTGCACACTGAGATTCAGTGTTTTAAGCACCCTGTTGTGCTTTTAAAAAACATGATTCAAATAAAAAGGCAAAACGAAGTCTTAATCAACTTAAAAAACAATTCAGTTTAAGGCCAGAATCCAGTGTAGGAACCACAGATGATTATTCTGTTTAAAAACAGGGCTATACAGACGGTTTATACTGTTGTTTTAACACCACAGCAGTATTTCAAAGATTCAACTGAACTGAAACAGCATTTTTCATGAGGCAAGACAGTGTCTCAAGAGAAATATCTGCTTTTTACCATTTGAAATGAGATTTCTGGGAAGGGTGATGTTTAAAATGAGGCAAACAAATGCTTTCTTTTAGGTGTTGAGCACTAAAAAAGTTGGGTGGCATGAGGGATACATACATGTTGGATGAGGGCAGGAGGTTGAGGCTGAGTGATGTTTTATACCCACACATTCTCTCTCTCTCTCTCTCTCTCTCTCTCTGCATCCCTGCACAGTGGCATGCGCTAATCTGAGATAAAGACTTCTTAATGATCACTTTGGGCGAGATAGCTTTGAGACATGCAATCACAGGGCAGTAGGTCAGAAGGGCGAGCGACCACGCAAGCTGTATCTGAGCAATGGTTTTCAAGTCTTTTCCTACACTTGATGCTAGAAAATGTAAAGAGCAGAGCATCCTGGGAAAAAATGTCCAGTCAGTCGCATCAGTCAAAGCCAAAGTACTGTTCCAATTCAAAGTCCGCATCTAGCCAAGCACAGATCAAACATCTGAAAGTGTTCTCGCTCCGCCTGCTTGATCGAGGAGGCATCGGGACGTGACTTGTGTGGGTTTGGGACAGCTGAGTATCCCAGAATGCATTTCACACCAAATAGCGACAATGGCAGAGATTCTGCTCAATGTTGTAAAAATTTTCCCCCTAGGACTGTTATTATATGATTTCATTAAGTTTTGATATTTTTTCCAGGCGAGAAAGTGACCATTTAGATTCTGAACATGTCGAAATGAAAACGCCTTTGCTGTTTTCAGAGATGCGAGGACCGTCCTGCCGGGGAAGACCAGCCGTCAGTGTGCACAAAACAAACAGGCCCGGTGATTATAATCAGTACAAACACATTCACATTCACATTCAAAGTCAGTGTTTCACTAACACTGTACAGCGGACACAGGACATGTCAGAGAGGCTGGGAGCTGAGCCATCTGACATTTGCCTGGATTTTTTTCTCTGATAATTTAAGATCTAGACGTCCGATGACTAAAATCCTTCATCTGGTTAAAATATATAATTGCAAAGTACCAAGGTGTAAAAAGTGGATCTTAAAAATGTGGCTTAAAACTGCTCAATTTTGAGCTTCTGGCTCAAAGCTTCAGGCAACCACAACGCCAGCTCATGCACATAGAGGAAATGAGCTCATTGACAGGCGACCAACTGAAACAGACCTTAGGTTTGAAAAGTGCTGGAAACATTTGGGATAATATAAGCACAACACTCAAAAAAAAAGAAAAAAAAAAAAAATATATATTATATATATATATTATGAAATTAGATAAGTCTGGTCATTTTCAGACATTTTAATGTGGAAAAGTATTTCAACTTTAAATACAGTGTGAAAAATTCAAACTTCAGTTCAACTTTAATGACTCCTTGATCTTCTCACAATAAAACCAGACAGCTTCAGGCTTACATGAAAAAAGATAAAAGTTACAGTTGATGTGAGAGACTCACTCAATTCATAAAGAAGGTTTTCAAATTCAACTGAGTTTGTTTTATCCGGGCTATCAAATAACTGACACTAATTAAGTCTCTATCATGATTGTGTGAGTGAACAGACAAACTGTACACGACGAGGAAAAGAATACGCCTTTATCTATGTTTTCTGTCGGGTCTGTGGTCAGTCGTCAACAGCTGTAGTGATTTTCAAGAGAATTTGAGAGGAACACAAACAACCTCCCCGCCTCACCCCGCAGGTCAAAATGATGTCTCAACCCACTTTCTATCAGTTCGACTTCACTCGTCTTTATCCTGCTCTCTGTGTTGTTCCAGATCATATCCTCACTCCTCCACTGTCAAACACATCAACAACAGACAGGGAGATGCAAAGACTGTTGGGAAATAAATGCACGCTCCAAGACACTGATAAGTCAGTAGTACTACAGGATGATGGGCGTCTCTCTCTTTTCACCAAACCTCTTTGACAAACAGCACATTACTGTATTATTCTCCTGCATTTGCAAGCAGATCTCAAACAGGTGGCTGAACAACCTGACACAGTGATGAAAAACAGAGGAGAGGAGAGGAGGTTGTAGTGAGGTTGACTGGTTCCAGGCAGGTATGTTTAAACAGACTTGCAGGTCACACAAGTCGTGGTTGTAAGTGAGCTTTACGATGCCTGGAGGAGATCTTTAACAGCAAAACACTTTTTGGTTGAAAAATAAAATTCAGAGGATAAGCAACAGATAAGAAACACAAAAGCAAATCCCATTATGAAAGGCTCACTTGCTTTCAGTCACCACTGAATGGCTTTTTCTTTTCCTCAATTTTCCATCATTACATAGAAAGAAATACCTGAAGCATTTTAACGCACAAAGCGGGCGGATTTTAAAGTGAAGTCCGATAAGCTGTTGTAACTATTGTCAAATGATAGAAATGCATTGGTGCTTTTCAGTGGTGCATGTCATTTATCAGCCCCTGCAGAAACGCAGCAGTGAGGTTGGAAGCCAAAAGTGATTTTAGATTACCTGATCAATCTCCAGAAAATGCGAGGAAAGTACACAACATCTAAATAACAGGCCAGAAATAAAAGACAGGTGTAAGCCGAGCAAAAACCAGCTGAGCTTCAAACACTGGACACTAGAGCATTAAAAATGCAATAATCGAGGGGGCAAAGATAGTTTTCACATTGTCTGAAACTTTGATCATGGTGTGTTGGCAGAACTTTGTGGGTACAACACTGCGGCAGAGGAGGCTGCATCCACTGAGAGGCTTTGGAATAGAGAAATAAACAATGACTACAGGAGGTGTGGAGGAGCGCCAGCAGTTTCACAAGTGAGTTTTCCTCTGAAGCAGTTGTAGGGATTTATTAGGTAAAAAAAAAAAAAAAAAAAAAAAAAAAACCAAGAGGGGGGGGGGGGGGCATGCAGTTTATTGCTGACTCTGCATCTCAGAGCAAAACAAAAGAACACTCTGAGCTTCTACGTGGTGATGTGAAAAGCTTCCTCGCAGGTATAGATGTTAAATTCATGAACACGGATGAGATGGATCGTTATCACACCCAAGGATGAGAAGAAAGTCAGGCGGACAGGCTGGACTTTGAAGGTAACGCAGATGTGATGGAGACCGGGTGATACGGGCGCTATAATCAGGATGAGGATTAAACGGCAGCTCCATGTCAGAGTTGGCACGAATTTGTCTGAGAATTCAAGGCTATAGGATTCTTTTGTTGCCTCCACTGCTGTCAACTCCAGACGAGGCGGGAGACAGGGTGGCTTTGCATCTCATCCTCGGCAGAAACGTTACGCAACCGGTAAACAAAATATACAGTTTCTATTACGGTTCGTGTGGATTCAACTTTACGACTCTCTGTCAGAAAAGTAGGAGAGTTGGAGCTCATTCATATGCGCTCATTTGTGTTTATGTTCTGCATATATGCATTAATGCTTGCATTCGTCTGGTGCATACTTGTGTCCATGCATACTTATGAGTGCAATTATGCATGTGTGGGTGCGTGCAGCGGGTGACTGGTCAGTGGGGAACAGGGTTTGGGATGATGGGGGATGGAGAGATGGGATTGCATTCTGGGGGTGGGACGGTGGGGGATGGGGTTAACGGGGGAACAGGGTGGAGGAGGATCATGGTGCATAAAGGGTATGATGGTGGTGTGAGCATCAACAGTGTTTTAAGGCCGCTACACATGTTCTGTGAGGTTGAGCTACAAGCAGCAGTCGGGTTAAAAATAAGGCGACACAGGGATGACAAATAAGGAGCTGCAGCACAGGTTCTTTCCTGTCAGCATATTTCATAACCATGGTCTGTTGCACACATTCAGTCACTGGATTCTCCAGCTTGGCATTGTGTACAATAATATATTGTGACTACAAGAAGAATAAAAAGTGAGACCATCCGTTCAACCACTCAGAAACTTAATTTAAAAACGCAGCCACTTCACAGTCAACAAGAAAACTGTGCACAGGATTTTCTGTGTGTACAAGCTAAATCCTCACTGTACTCTTCCCCCCCTGCGCAGCATATGTTGTACAGGTTTACACTCCGCTGCGCTACACCAACTGTCTCTTTATCCCGCTCACATGTAGAAATAGAAAAAGGGTTTACAGAAGCAACCCCTGAGAATGGCTTTAATAGTAGCACATTAATTAAATATTGCCAGAGCTGCGCAGCGTGCCAGAGAACCTCTTCTCCAAATCAAACAGGGTAAAAGTTGAACGGCTAATATCCTTATAGCCAATCAGTGGTCCAATACTAGAAGGACGCCAGCGCAGAGACGGATCCCACTCTGCACAGACAAGCCAGCCTCATCTGCCTGCCCACGCACATACAGCCAGCCACACAAGGAAGAGGAGGTGGATGCGGAGTGAAGGCCGCTCTCCTAATACAAAAGGCAAGTAATCCTGGACTGTCATAAGCATCACATGGTGGGTTGACAGTAGTCTCAGCTTTAAAGGCTTTCAGGAGAAATGTTTTCACTCAAACCCTTAATGTGTCAGAAGCTTTACATGATGGAAAACACAGAGGGGTAATAACATCATCCCATTTCATTCAGAGGGGAAATACAGAGGAAGTAAAGCTTGGCAGAGTCTTTCTCTCCAAACATCAGTAGTTTGCGTGTGTGTGTGTCTCTGTGTGTGTGTGTATGTGTGTGTGTGTGTGTGTGAGAGGCAGCGATACATGAATGTTTTAGGAGCAAAGATGCTCCAAATGACCTGCTTTCTTTTTTGGCATGCCGGAGGACACGTCCTGCTGGTCTCAGAGACGGGGCAACAATGGCAACACCTCCAGACTAACGCACACAGGAATCATAAGGTGGTTGTGTGCAGCAGGTTTGTGTGAGTGGGAGTTTTGGAGCAGACAGAAACAGAAACAAAGATGGAGAGTGCTATAAGAAGAAAGAAAGAGACAGAGTGTGAGTGTGAGTGTGTGCGTGTGAGTGTGTGTGTGTATATGCATGTGTGGGGAGGTGCAGGAATTCCTCCCGAGCCACAATTAACCCGAACGCATAGGAACATAGCTGCACGGAAAAACACGCGGAGCTTGGCTTCAGCTTTGGCACAGCTTCACTGGTTTGAGCGCGAGCATTCCTGCGAAATATAGGCCACGGGCTCGCAGTCAGAGAGGAAACTGGAATTCTATTATTTCCGCGCAGGAACAACACATCCGAGATACCTGTCAGAGCTCTGTGCAGGCGGACTGATGCGCCTCGCCGTCTGTCTCTCAGCTTGACGGCTTTTTATTTGACAATGATTGGAAAATGGTTCCACCCAATCAACCCTCATTTTAGGAAAACATGTTTGTTGAGCTTTCTATATATAGAAAAAAAAACAAAAAAAGAAAAAAAAAAAAGGGATGAAATCACCAGTACACACTCATGGCCTGCAGGCACACACACACACACACACACACACACACACACACACACACATAAACACACCTAATCCCCCACTCAAAACATGATTTTATTTGTGTCTCTTTGGAAACTCTGTATGCTTTTATGTGTCCCTGAAAATATGCCACTGTCATGCACGGTGAACAAACGGGAAGAAAATAGATGAAAAAGCTAATAAAACAGCAAATCCACCATAAATATAATATAAAAATTATAAGGGGACAGAGAGCGAGTGGTGGAGACACGGGTGCATTTTCTGGTTCATAACTGTTAACATTTTGAGGAAACGCGGCTCATTAGGACGGAGAGGTTTGGATAAACAGTCGTGAACAGAGCATTAAGTCAAGCTCTAATGGACAGCTGATGGAGCAGTTCCAGGTACTGTCTCCAGATGAGATTAATGACATAATTAATTAGATTTTTTTTAACTCGTGGAACGTTTTTCATTGGTAAAAAAAAAAAAAAAAAAACGAAAAAAAGAAAATTGTCACATTACTGTCTAAGATCATAAGAATAGTTTCATTTCCACACCATAAATTGTTGTGGGAGGGGAATTATGGAGGAGACAATGAGGGGTGGTTATGTAGTAATTATGAAGTCTTTATGATTCGGGTGTGTTGCTCTGACAGGTTATTCCTCTTTACTGTGACATCTGCACCATCACACATCTTTTTTTTCTTTTTTCCTTCCCCTCATGTCTCTATCTCTCTAGCTCTAAGTCTCCACTGGTTGCAACACTTACGACAGTTTTCTTCATCACTGTTGTCTGAGCAGTCGTCATCGTCGTCGCACCTCCAGATGGTCGGTATACACCTTTTGTTGTTGCACTGAAACTGTCCATCCTCGCACTCATCCGTTGCTGGAAGAAGAAGATGGGGAAAACACACACACACACACACACACACACACACACAGGGGTGGGGGGGCGTCCAGATGGGTTAGTGGAGTAGTAACCGCAAGTAGTTCAACTGTCATTTGCAAATGAATGCCTAATTGATATTCAGCTTTCATTCAGGTCAATTGGCTGAGGCGCTGGGAGCGTCACGGCTCGTGTTTTTCCTTTCAGTTATTTTTCTACTTTTTTCTTTTTTAAAGACGATTAAAAACAGTTAAAGTGAGAAAAGAGGGAAACAGCAGCAGTAGATGAGGAGGAGGAGGAGGAGGCCCCGTGTCTGCCGGACACAATTCTCCGCAACACGAAGACAAAGATTCAGTGTGGGCCACTACATCTACTACCTCTGATGCAGTATGGATGCTCACAGCCGGGAAACACATGACAGACTTGCAGAGGCTTTTCCCACCATGAACACACACTCATTCGCCCGGGGAGCGAGCTATCACAGGTTTAACATGGAGGAAAAGATGATTCTGAATCTTATGTCTTATATCTTATCTTGTTTTTCCCTCTCTTGGTATCACACGCGCGCTCAGTACCAGGAGCGCTTCCAGTCTCTCACCTCTAGTACAGCCCATCTACACACACACACACTCACACAGTTACACACTTACACACACCGTTTAGGCAATATTTCATTTAATTCATGTCACACACACAAGGGGAAAAAAGCAGCACTGACCTTCCGATAAATGAAGCCTCACGACAAACAAATGAAAAAGTAACAACGTCCTTAAATCCGTCCACATTTCTGGCGGAGGTGATGGAGCTCATTCACATCCACTGAACAAAGCCCGAGAGCCGCTCTCGTTGTAGCTGCGACGCCGCTGCCGCTGCTGCTGCCTCTCGGCTGTGAGACGCCCCCTCCCTCCGCCTCACTGGCTGCCCGGAGCGTGACGACATCGCGCAGGGCGGGGAGAAGAGTAGAGTAGAATAGAGTAGAATAGAGTAGAGTAGAATAGAATAGAATAGAATAGAATAGAATAGAATAGAACAGAACAGAATACAATAGAATAGAATAGAACAGAATAGAATAGAATAATTGTAGTAGGCCTTTTTTTCCTATTCTGTTCACATAAATTCCACGGGGTAGCGGTTCTGGAGCTTTCGATCAGTAGATACTACATGGACCCGATTTGTCTTCTCAACTCCTACTACTGTTTCAGACTCAATAGAATAGAATAGAATAGAAATGACTAGACTCATCTCACTGCGCTGCAGAACAGAGAAGTTCGGGGGAATCCCACTGCCATCAGGCTACACAACACCTCAGCCAAAGGAAGTAACTAATAATCTAATAATTAATAATTATTTATTATTGACTGTTTTTTATCATTACTATTATTATTATTATAATTATTATAGTACTATTATCATTATTATTATCAATAATGAGCTAATGGACACATGAATTTCCCCTATGGGATAAATAAAGTATCTATCCAGCTATCTAGACTGGACTAGAACAGAACAGAACAGAATAGAATAGAATAGAATAGAATAGAATAGAATAGAATAGAATAACAAAGCCTAGTATTTTTTCAGACTGTTTTGTTTTTGAGTTGAATTTTTATTCTTGACATTGGAAACTGTAGTTGACAAAATCTTTACACAAGGTCCATTTAGTAGCTGTTCTGGAGCTTTCAATCAATACTTTAACAGCTACCACGGTGGGATAGTTTTCTCAACCACTGTTTCACTATAGTAATCACACAGGCCACAAAGTAACACACAGGAGGCCAAGCTCTGTGTTATTATGACCAGCAGGGTCATAGCATATGTCAGAACATACACTGGGCTCATTTGATCCACATATTAAGTTAAATAATTCAATAAGACATGATTCAATGGCTAATTCTTAAGTCAAGTATTCGTTATTTCAATGAAACATTTCTATGTTTAAAATGGCCACAAAATTGTGATATTCTTTGTCTCATTGCGCTACTTAAATTGTGTGAAATCTTTATATATTGATAAAATGTCAGCCTTAAAATTGTTACATATTTTATTTTGGTTTCTGCAAAACCAAAAGAATAACCAAAGAGGTCCAAAGGAAAGGGTTGGAGTGTGTTTTCAGTTACTCTGACAGGACCTGTAGTCGGGTTGCAGAGGAACTACATTATGTTACCACAGTGTTTGAACTTATGACAGTAACAGTAGCTTAATTTGTAGCATCCTAAAACATGCAACAAAACTGCCAGGAGGGTGAGGGAGCTCCCTCCATAGACCTGTTCAAAACTGTGTGTTTACTCCCACACAGTATTAAGATTTCTACTTCAGGCAACATAGAGGAAAGCGCCTGTGTGGGTTGACACGGGGACTTGAAGGTGTTATAAAAGAACTGAAAACATCCCCCCCACCCCCCTCCACCAAAGAGTTCCTTTCACTGGCATGACCTGTGACCTCGGTGAAAGCCTTAAACTACTTGCTGTCATCTCACCAAATGTGTAGAGCCGGTTGGTTGATCTTTGCCTCTCTGACTGTCTCTGTTGGTTTGTTGTTACAGCAACACTCAGTCATATTTGAGCTTTAATAGCAATATTCCTCTTAAAACACTCATAGCAACACATGTAGTAGTATTAGTATTCCTCAACCACAGATATGGACAAAATGCCCCACAAATAACATGTTTGGTGTCATACAAGCCTGTGTTCTCATTGTTGTGTCCATAAAGTGGTTGTAATGACATTAAAATACTTAATCTTATTTTTCTTTCGCCTGTCTATGCCACTGAATATAGGTCAGGTTTTACTGAGACAAGACTATAATATTCCCTTCATATTTTTCTTGTGCTTGTCTTTGTTTTTTCTGTCCGTGGAGCCACAGTGTTCCCGTGGCTGGACTTCAAATAATTTAATATGGAGTGTCTTCCTCCAACACGAGCTGGAAAACATGTTCCAGTAGGCTACAGGAAGTTATCATTATTTAATAAAAAAAAAAGTAAGTTATATCTACTTAGCATTACAAAGGTAACACTCTCAAAGCCCTTCAGTACCTTTTGAACAGCAAACCAACAAGTTGTGTGAGCTGTCCTCTGGTGCTGCTGCCTGGCTGGAGACATACCAGAGGAAAAATAACAGGTAGCTCCACTGCTGCGTCGAGTGAAGTATGTGAGAAACCCAACATCAAACAAATGCATTTTGATGCAGCATTTATCCAGACAGGCCAGTTTCTGTTTTGTTTTGATGGTTTTTTTCCTGTGTAATACTAATACTAATCAAGTGAGAGGGACAGGGGTTCTGGGTTTGTCACACCCACTGAGCCAGTGAAATCAATTTCAGAGCATGACAGGCAGGTAATACAGTGGAGGGGACCAGCAGCAGATGGGTTCAGTAGGACAAGCAATTTTAGGTCCCTGTGGTCTTTTTCTACTCAGGTTAGGGAGAGTAATTTAGAAATGCTTTGTGAAGTAGCAAGCTTGAGGCCTGTTCAGGGATGTGGCACTGGACTTTCTTAAATCCTTCAGAATATAAACAATAGAAAGACATATAGTGTGGCTGCTGGAGAGAGGAGGAAGATACGGGACAGCGTGGCCTCAGCGAGGCAGAAACCAGCACCCTGAACCCCACCTGTTTCAGCATCTGCACAAGTCTCTTGCACAGTGCTGTATCCTGTTCAACTACCCCATTATTAATCTAGCCCCTAAGCAATAATGTGATATGATTCTCATCTATATGCAAATTATGTGAATGCTAAGGTAAACCGCAGGCTATACAGTTTCTCAGAGGCAGCAGCAACAGGAAAAGGCCCCCTGTACCTCTTTCATTAACCAAACTGCAGCGTTATTGCTATTACTAAACACAATGAGGTAATACTCGTCTGCAGATAAAAGTGCATCAGTAGTATTTACAAGGTCTAGTGGCTCCAAGCCAGAGCGAACGAGGCCGTCTTTCAAATCTAGGCCACGACCATTGCTGACAGCATTATCAGTCATTTTAATGGAGATAAGCTGAAGGATAACTTAATCCCCCTCCCAACCTCAACATATAGTAAACACACAAAGAGACACTGGCTCACACATGCACACATTTGCACAAACAAATGTATTCACAGCCATTAAAGTCATGGCACTGAGAAAATCATGGTACTGTAGCTGGGGTCTGTTGTCATGGTTGCACAGCGACTGACCAGCAAGAATAAGGCGGCAGGAACAGACTGAAAGGAAGAAACACAGTGGTTGGTGAACAGGTGTTCAAGAACTACAGTCTGAAAATGAGTATGTTAACAACATCAGCCAGTGCGATATTAGCTCGTTCCAGACCGGCCCGTAACAAATTCTGATTCTGAGCGGTGACCAGGGTGTTTAGTCGCACAGGAAAACATCCCAGCACAAACAGAGCCCTAATTTTCTGAAAAACTCCATGTCCCTTCTTCACGATAAAACCCTGAGTACTGAAAGCCAGAAGACAAATGACTTGTGAATCACAAAGTAATGAGTTTTTAGCTTTAATTTCTATCTTCGCAGGGTGCATGATCCTCATCATATAAATTATGTAACGAGCTGCTCATAAAAAATAACGTACATACTGTGGGTTTTGTACTTCATAAGGCAATTATAATATGTAAAGTACAGTATTTGTTATCATTCGTGCCCATCTGGCCTGCTCAAGTAAAAACTATGCACTGAATATTGATGTAGCACAAGGAATGTTTTTAGCTATCTGATTCTCACCCATCAGAGATAACACCGACTAAATCGAGTTTACAGTCAATTTGCTGTGAGGAATGAGTCATGACTAAATGAAAATGCTTTTAGCACACTGAGGATTAAGCAGGAGGCAGGGTACATCTGAGAGAGAGAGAGAGAGAGAGAGGGAGAGAGAGAGAGAGGAGAGAGAGAGAGAGAGAGAGAGAGATTGTCAGGCAACTGAAATACAGAAATAGTAGAGAGCAGATTTTGCATGCTTAACACAGGCCATGGTTGCTCAGGCCTCAGGCCCTGTCCACCGGCCTTTAACCCTCCAGTCTCCGTGAGCAGTGTATCCCTCTAAAAACCAGGGAGCTGCCTTTTTCCCCTGCTGTGACTCAAATAGCATCGACAAGAATGAAAAAAGAAGACCAAGTAAATGTATTGGTATAATTTGAAAATCTTAAACCTTTAAAAGACACTGCGAAAAAGTAAAATGTGAAATAACAGGACACAAGAGTCTATAATCATGCTAGCAGCTTTGACGACTTACACACAGCAGTACTTTGAGCTAAATGCTTACATCAGAATGCTAACTACCTATGTTTGCCATCGAAGTTTAATGTCTTAGCATGCTAACGTCGGCTAATTAGCAGCAAACATGAAGTGCAGTTGATGCTGATTGGAAGATTTGTTGGTATTTAGTCAACACACCAAAGTTAAATCTTTGGGCATCACCACAGTCGGCTGGATTCATCCTCCGGGGACCATGAGTGTCTATACAAAATTTCATGGCAATGCATCCAAGAGTTGTTCAGATATTTTAGTATCGACGGAAGTGGTGAATGACAACCGCAATCTCTAAAGCCACCTCACTGGTATAACTAAAAATCTTCACAGTTTTCACATCCACTATTACTCAATACTCAATATTTCCCATGTAGCAACTGTTGAAGAACTGATTTGTACGGCTGTCATGCATTGCAACAACTGCCCAATAATTTCCCCGCACTCGGATACACTGCAGATGTGTACTGTAAAACACTTTTTTATTATCCTGCAGAGGACCACTTATGCCACATAAAAATCCCTCACTACTCAAGCTTTTTGACAGCCTGTCTACAGAATTATCAGTGCTGTTACTGAGATAAAGTCACTTCAAGACACATCTCTAGATTTCTGTCTCTGCCAGAGTGACGGGTGGTTTACTCTACATCTGTGCAGGAGATCATAATTTTGGAGGCAGCACTAGAAAAGTCAGGATTGCTGGTAACGTTTGTCTGTGTTTGCACAGTGTGTCAAAACCTGGCAGCAGATCCCTCATTTTCTGCCACATTTCCTCAACATTGTCGATTCAGGAGCAGCTTCCATCATCCTCCCATACAGTCACAGCAATCATGGAAATCTGCAGTTCCTCTTGCATGTGAACAGCATTTCAGTAAATAGTGTGACTTCTACCCTGGCCACATTTTGTTTAACTAACCTTTAGGGCACATTTGCTGAGCATGCACACTGTGTTTTTTCTTTTCTGCTTCTCTGCTCCACATTCACACAGCTGCAGGAGCTGGAATCGACAGGCGTCACGGTTCGGTTACAGTGTCGCTATCCACTGACGGCCTCTGAGCGCTGAAGCAATTACGTTTAAGTACCTTGCTCAAGAACACCTCAACAGCTGCTGTTGAGGGATGAGAAAAGCCACATTTGCTCACTGTTTCCTTCCACCTTTCACCAGCTGGTTGAGGGAAACTGGAACAGCGATGCTCTGGTCACAAGCCCTGTTTGTCTAACCCAGTGGTCTGCAGCCGTGAGATTAGCTCATCCTCTTCGGTTGATGTTGCACCTGTCAGTGAAATCAGCTGCTGGAGTGTCGGGCCAGAATGACAAACTGTTCACACAAATCTCTCTATTGCACATGCTTGGACATCAGTCTGTAAGACTGTGACTCACATTCTGCTGCAGGTTTGTGGAGGCCCTTTACTCTAATCCAACCATCACGGACCATCAGTTTTTAAGGCTCAAAGCAGAATTTTATCCTGCCACCACACAGCACAGCTTCTTATTTTAAAACTAAATCTGTGATAACTTTTATAAATGATTTCTGTATAGTTGTCTTTGATGACACTGAAAGATGTATCTAAGCTAATTTCATACCATACAAATATACAACACATATCATGCAGATACAACAGCACCAACATTATATGAGATAATGATTAAATGATGAGAAAAATAATCTTTGAGAGACCTTTGTGACCACTGGGCTGGCAACCATGAGAACATGAAGGGTACTGAAAGTGGCGAGGTCTCATCTACAACATTTGACAGCTACAGTTGCTTATAGTAAATTATAGTTACTGATATAACAGCAAAGATTTTGAATGCAGGACGTGTACTTGGAAGTGAATACATCACTGCATCTACAACCACTCACTGTACTTATTTATGTGTGGGCATCCTGCAGGTAGCTGTCCAAATCTGGAGGCTGCTGCCCTCTACAGGTCAATGATTGACATGAACAGCACACACACATTTAGCACAAGAATGAAGCTGCATTGAACTATATGGTTATAACTGAACTGTACTGTTGAGGTTTACTTACAGAAAATGGACCAGATGCATTCATGAACCTACAAATGCATGTCATATATATTGTATATATCATACTCTGTTTTCATTTGTTTTGTTTTTCAGAAAACAGTGCCGTCTTTTCTGTTGATGTGGTTCTATATTCAGTAGATTTGAAATGACCCAGAGACTATGAGGTTAAAGCCCCGGCTTTCATCTTTCAGGAGGTTTGAGGATGTGCTGTAGGAATTATAATAGTCCTTACTTTTGGACAGTGGACAGTGATACTGAATGGAAATAACTGTCCAAACACATGTGGATTACCCTCTATACATCCCACCGGAATTGAAGCCATCCTAAGTAATTAATAAAAAGCAGAATGATTTACATTATGCCCATGAATCTAAATTATGTAAATTATTCACACATCTGTTGATCCATGTGTCCGTCAATTTTCTACATCCTGTTCCGTTTTTTTCAGAGCCTGTTGTGTCCTGGAGTCTCTCCCAGAGTGCAACAGTGACAGGCTTCTGTCGCAGGGCCAACAGACATATATGTTGACCAGCTGTTCAGAAAGATGCCGAATACATGACAACCTGTCATTAACAACCTAATCATTTCCACAAATATTGTTGTGTTTTGCTTGATTGCTGAGCTAATTGCTTTAATTAATTTTGTACAAGGACTGTGTTCAAGAGAAATACAGAGCGTATATTGTATTTGTTCCTTCTTCCTCTTGTCTCAGGTTTCATTTTCTCACGATAACAACTTTTCTTTCTTTTTTTGATGCATTTAAGACTTGTTGATATTTATTTTAATTCAGTTGACTGAATTATTGTACACTTTATAACACTGTCCACTAGGGGGAGAGAGTGCATTTCGTGTCCCTGTCTCATCACTCCTTTTGTGAGGCGGCTGAACGGTCCATCACAGGTTTGCAAGGAGGCTCAGCATCAACTCAACACTGGTGTTTCTACTGGTACAGAGACGTGGATTGTTAAATTTAATCTAAAATATGAAAACTAAAGTAGATAAGATAAGATAGTCCTTTATTAGTCCCACACTGGGGGAATTTGCAGTGTCACAGCAGCAAAATGGACAGTACAAGAAAAACTGCAAAATGCCAGTAACAAATACTTGGAAAGATAAGTAATAGATAAATTATGTACAATTCGATATTTTGAAAAATGTATAACATGGCAGCAGTAGATGGCACTGGGACCAGCACTGCACATCACTGTGAACATGCTATGAGTTGCTTCATTGTTATTTTGTAAGACTTGTCACCAGAGTGTTGGGGCTCAACAAAAGTTGCAGACGGAGGCAAAATGTAAAGCACTTTGGATAAAAGCACAATAACTGCAGCCATTTACTATGAACCAACATGCCAAATGTTTGCTGCTATCAATTAAAAATTTATTCACAAGCTGGTAAAAAACGCTCTAAATCTGGGGCTACTGAACGACAGTTGTGCCAATTAGAAAAACTAAACCCAAGTTCACTACCTTGTCAAATTCTTGGGGGGAAATGCAACTAGGATATACATTTCCTGTAGAAAATGCATGACAGTGGAAATACGCTGCAAAAACAATTGTGGAAGTGGCTGAAATCTCAAGTGAATCCGACAGTTCACACACACACACACACACACACACTGCGTCGCTGAAAAGACAACTGAAAGCTGAAATGTACTACTTGCAGAGTTGGAAACTGAAGTGTGTTACCTAAAGAAGCCAAGAGCTGAAATGCATTGCTGATACAGTTGGAAGGTAAACTGAGACACTGAAAGACTGCTGAAAAAAGTTTTTTGGGGGGGGTTTGTGAAAAGATAGATGAAGTGCATGAGCAGACACACACATAGACACAAACTCAGTCAGTTAAATACAACACACTGCATGGACAGCTCTCTCACCTCCATCCTGTTGTCATCCTCACTGTTGTCATGGATGAGACCAATCCCTGTGCAATACTGTCATCTGCAAATACAAAGCTTTGGTTGTTATGATGTTTGGAGACACAGTCAGAAGTGAACAAACTAGAGTAGAGGAATCAGAGTTAGCAAAGCAGTTGGAGTTTATCGCTATCACTCCTTTTCCCTTCAGTGGTTTAGTTGCGCGACCGAAGCTGCACACTGCGTAGTTTTATTTACACGTACATTTACACAGTCGCTACGTTGCTTACCTTTCGATGAGGCGCGTGGTATTTTCACCTCGCTGTCTCCCTTCAATTTGTTTGTTTGACAAAACAGAGGTGTGCCGCTTCCCTGTGCTAATTAGTAGGCCTGTGTCTTCGCGCGCTTCGTGGTCACGTGAATTGTGTTTCCTGTTTGTAAATATTGATTTTTTTTTCTTTTTTCTTTTTTTTTGCTGGAAATGACTAGTTTTGCTGAAAGGGAAATGTGTATGAAAGCATCTGGTTAAAATATGTTTGGGTTTCAGAAATGGTGATTGTTTTATCTGCCAAGAAAATATGTTAACCCAACTACATTAAAGTAAGTTAAAAACCCAAATCCTACATATTTTTTAATGTAAATATTAAGTCTTGTGGGAGGGGCCACGGGGTTAAAAGGAGCTGCCTGGACCCTCATGGAGTCTCTTAATTTGGTTACAGTGAAGGAAACAACTACTGAAGTCCCAGCTGGCATATGAGAATTTCTGAATTGTTTGTAATGGTTTTCATTGTTTGCACCTTGGGAGAATTAATCACACCAACATACTATCTTTGACTACGCCTGTGTTTTTCCCATTGAGGAGGAGTACGGGACAGAACCCCTCGACCATCAGTAGGAACAGAGTAGAACTGACCTGAGCCGATCTGTAAGACTCAAGGTAGACCTCTGTCAGGGCCTTCATCCACCTCCCTCTCTGTCACTTGCAATGTACTGTCAAAACTGCACTGGTTGCTCAGACAGTCTCAAAGTACCCATGAAAACAGTTCTGCTAAACATAACAGACAGTTGAAGTCACGCTAAAGGGATAATGAAACTACAGCCACATTACAAGCGAGATATAGTCTGTTTAAGTTTTAGTGGTGCTGGTTTTCATTTTGTTGCTTTAGGACAGAGCCAGGCCACTGTTTCCCCAGACAAACCAGCTGCTGGCTTTAGCTTCATATTTAATGGGTAGATATGGGAATGGTATAGATCCTCTCAACTAAATCTTGGCAAGAAAGCAAGTGTAAGTGAATTTCCCCAAAGCTCAAACTAACAGCAGGATGTTTTGGAGGAATATTTCCAGCATTGGCAAAGTGTGTTACTGGAAGACACAGAGCAGCAGGCCGGGGTCAGTCAGCGTCTCACTGAGGACATGCAGCGTTCACTGTGGCCAATCTAAGAGGCTCCGCTCAGTGTGTGAATGACGCTATCCTTGGGATCACAGAAACACCATTATCAGCACACGCTGACATCACTCAGCCCTCCACAACAGCCACACAACACCCCTTCACGTTCCCGCACACGCACACACCACCGCCCGCCTTCTGCAGCACAGTCATTGTGTTCATCGGTCAGCCCATTGTCTGTGCGAGGGGCACGGCGGACAATGTCGCCAATCTCTGTCCAAACCATGATCCAACTCCGCTATTGTGACCCGTCTTTTTCCCCACTTAAGCAAACAAGATGGTGTTCCCGTGGGATGAGAGGGGGTTGGGGGTTAAGGGGTTGTTCTGCCTGGCACTGGGGGTGGGGGTGGGGGGTTGAGGAGGGCACAGATTATTGATCAGTGACACCAATGCAGTCACTGTGGTGATGAAGGCCTTGCTGAAGAGACATGTGGATGAGCTACGTAAACGAAAAACCATGACAGGATGTCACTTCTCTGCCGGGAGTCCTTGCTTGTGCACTGTTGGGTCATCGCTGCTTCTCTGCCTTCAGCTTGAAGTCATGATGCTTCTACATCTACTCTGAGAAGAGTTTCATCCCTGGAACAAACTGATGAGTTCAACATTTGTTTGAAGATGGATTATTTTTTACTCGAGGCGGAAATCATCTCTTCTACAGAATTACACAACGACACCAAACAACTGCGGGATCTTCTAACCACTGTAATGACTGTTTGACTGAGGTTGTCTGACGGGATGCAGATGGACGGACAACAACACTCATTTACCAAAAAGTGAGTAATTGTTTTCACTGAAGTTGAGATGAAGCACAGGACGTTTCTGCTTGTGTCAGTCAGCTTAGTTATTGTAAATGTAAAAGTATCTGTGTTTATTCTGATCATCAACCCAAATTCTGCATCTCACAAGGTCAGTCTGGTTTTGGGTGAGCTGACCTGCCATGCCTGAGATGCAGACTTTCTACCACGCCACGCGTCGGCCCCCCAGCCTCTACCTGGAGCCCACCTTGATGCAGAGACGTGTCCTGGAGGAGCAGGTGGAGCTGTGGTGGTTCAGAGAGCCGCGCCGCTCCTTGCTGTGTTACTGTGCCTCGGTGGCCCTCATACTGGGACTGGGCCTCGGCGGCGTGGGCCTCCTCTCCACCACCACGAGCCTGTCCGGGGAGTGGCGACTCGGGGTGGGCACCACCCTCTGCCTCTTAGCCCTCGCTGTTCTACTCAAGCAGCTCCTCAGCTCTGCCATCCAGGACATGAACTGTGTGCGAAGCTGGCGCCGCATCGACCAGCTGAAGAGCGGCGGGAGGGCTGACCCGGCGCTGATTCTCGCTGTGGGGTTGGCAGTGACCCTCTGCGGGACAGTGCTGCTCTGTATGGC
Organism: Seriola dumerili; assembly: GCF_002260705.1. Classification (NCBI taxonomy): domain Eukaryota; kingdom Metazoa; phylum Chordata; class Actinopteri; order Carangiformes; family Carangidae; genus Seriola; species Seriola dumerili. Next base: position 1,659,253 of record NW_019174481.1, read on the forward strand.
CACAATCGGCAGCAGAGGTTATGACAGCAGGGAGATGTTGGTGTCTGGGCTGGTGCTGATGGCCGCTGGCGCCGGCATGGCTCTGGCTGTGGTGGGCTACAGTGTGCTGGTCTACCTGAAGAGGCGGAGGGAGCAGAGGAGGAGGAGGATGATGATGATGAGGATGAGCAGAGCGAGGAGGATAGGGAGTCGAGCTGTCCGGGTGTTCAGTGTCTCAGGGGGACAGATGAGCCAAGCCAGGAGAGAGACGTCCTCCAGCAGGAGCAGCCTGATCTGAATGAACTTAAACATGTTAAAGGAAAACAAAGTAGAAAAGTACTGTCAGTGCCTTATTTGAGACGTCATAGCTCTTTTGTTCCAGTCTTTGTGTTTCCATTACCATAAAACGGACGACTACTGAACGCCATCAAAAGAAAACCTTCAAAAAATTTGTACCAGAGCAACAATCTCTGAGTCGTTGTGGTTGGAAATAAACTCAGTAAGTGTTCATATCAAATCAAAACATTACTGCGGTGGATGTTTTTTGTGAGTTCTGTACCACGGACTCAAAGAACCAGGCTGCCGACTTGTATTTGAAAACAGATGATGATGGAATTTCAATCAAGCTGAATTTATTCACAAATTACATATAGAATATTTTTTTCTATCTGACATGAATACACTGACGTTCCTGCCTCTCTCTCTCTCATATACACACACACACACACACACACACACACACACACACACACACACACACACACACAACCACATGACTTGAAGAGAGTATGATCAGCAACTTCAGCCTTGGTGTGTAAATGTGTCAACTTACAGATGGATATTCACACAATATATTCATTTTAAATATTACAGATTTAGTTTTAATGACAGGAAACATCTCGACTTACCAGAACTATAATCTCTACTTTTGTCCTTCACAGCTACCGTACTGTACTCAAATGAACTCAGTGACAAGCAGTAACATTTTTCAAAATAAAATCCATTCACCTGTTTATACAATGTTCATACATTTCATTATTATTTTATCATATCATACTATTTCTGTCCAATCGTTATTGCTCAGTTTTCACATTATAGAACATTGACTGTGCAATTTCAGTGGTTCCCAAATCGGGACGCATCCAAGTCGTCACAAGATAATCTTAGAGGCGATGAAAAGAGTCACTGGAATCAGGAAAACAGAAAAAGCTAAATTGTGATTTGCTTCCTTTTTAATTTTTCATTAACTTTGACCACTTTTCTTGTGATATCTATATATACAGTATAATGTTCTGGCCTCTACAGTTATTTGAATGAAACAATACGAGATGTTTTGAAGGGAACTCCCTCTCTGGTGGAACCAGCCACAGTTCATAGACATATACAAGCTGTGATTACGGGTTGCAAGTGAACACTGATTCAATTTCAATTGTCACAAGCCAAAAAAAGTTGGTGCCATCGTTTAAACTTAGAATCAAGATTTCTGTGTCATTTCTTCTCAGTTGTAAACCAGCTGTTTTTGATCAAGTCTCCCGTCACCTAATCATCCTATAGTGAACTCAAGATCATCGTCGCTGTCCTCTATCCCCTCCTCCTCCTCTCTTTCTCTCTCTGCCCTGTGTTTCTCACTGGTCTGGATATAGTTGTCCTCAATGAAGCCGTCATCATCGTCGTCCAGCCCGCTGATTGTCCCTCCAACCACTCCCAGTCTACCCGACACGCTGTTGGGGAAAGACACATCCTCTTGACCGTAGTGGCTGACCCCGTCGGCCTCCTGGAGCAGGGAGTGTCTGTAGCTGGCCAGGAAGCGATGGAAGAGGCGAAACTTGACAGTCATTGCGATGAGGAGTGAGATGGTGAGGACTGTGCCCAGGGCTGCGGCGAGATAGGACCACTCCAGCGACTTCTTGTCCTCGCCTGGATCGACTGCCCCTGGGAAAAGAGCAAGAAAAAAATTTACTGCGTCTGCATGTGACTGTACAGTCAGAGGTCAACACCAGTGCGTTCGAAATGTTTCCTGTAAATGAAGTGGGACAGAGCTCAAAGTTCCTCAGATACACCTGGTTGTAAATAGTTAGGTGATGGTAAAATACCCAGCAGAGTACCTTTCGTTACTTACTATCAAGTCCAACAGTACTATTAGTGGGGGTGGGCTCTTCCTCAGTTAGGAGATGTCTCTGGGGGGCTTTGTGGTCCCCATTAGATATAAGACCAGGATGTGCTTCGGTGATAAAAGCTCCACAAAGAAAAAACACCACAAAGAAGCTGCAGCTCCACCGACCCATCTCTCTGTCTCGTAGCAAAACCTAGAAGAAACAAAATCATCAACTGGTTACACTTACTGAGGATTATGAAAAGTACAGAATTTCCTCTTTGTGTTACTTTCCCTCAGGGGAACACAAAGTTAGACGGCAGTAGATCACACCCCCTTGATATGAGCAACTCGAAGCTTCAACTGAACTTCAGTATGTATTTTTACATGAAACAAGGACTGTGATTTTGTCTCCTATCTCTTATTGGAATCTATAATATATTGGAGGGTGAATAGTTAAAGTACATTTAAGTACATTACTTACAATGTACAATATTCAGATAACTGAAAGATATTTTTTCAAGCCTGAAGTTACAGGTTATTTTGCATATTAAGATTTTATAATCAAGCAATGTGAACAGTTTGTAAAATATGATGCAGTGTTGAATCATTTTAGACCTTAACTGAGTTCTTAAAGTCTCAGTATATATTTAGTATTTAGTATAGCTTTTAAATAGTGACAAACTCTCACAGTGCTGTAAGAATATCCCAATCAGTTTTCAATGCTTAAGTTATTATATATATATATATATATTTACATTTACTTTTGCTTTTAAGTGCATATCGCTGATGTTACCTATAAACACCTTCCTTATGGCAGTGGAAAGGACATTTTAACAAACAATTTGACATGAACAAACACAATATGAGTAGACTGAAGCTGTCACATGATGTTAGGGAGTTGACTTGCCAGGTCTTGAACAATGTTCATGATTATAGTCCTGAACTGCTTACTAATTAACTTCAAACATAACACACACACACACACTTGTTAATCTAGACAACAGATTCGTATATATTCCCACTGTACATTTTGGCTATACATCTTTAATTCCAGACACAAGTACACGAGTAATATAAGAAAAATAGTTAATCAGGTGATGGAGGCCGGACAGTAGCTGTGTCTACTCAGTCTGTGTCACATACATTCCCCAGCCAGAGACTCAATTGTCAACTTACACAACAACGAGGAAAACAAAACATCTAAAATGACTTACCTGTACAAAATAGGATGACTGGGATCACTGACAGAGCAGGTGTATTTCTTCTAGTCCTGTCTTTCAACTGGTGTTTTTGTCTTCCTCTTCAGCTCGTTCTGAAATAATAAAGAGATTTGCTGGGCAAAGGTTGCAGCACATGCCATAATGTCACCCTTCCTGCGCCATGCCCTTAAGACAGAGATGTTAATGAGTAACTTTATTAGGTTTGTCACTTGTCTTACATCTAGAATTCCTTTTTTTCCCTTACTTTTTCAACCAGGAAAGCAAAATGAATCTGCTTCTTCATTCAGAGTTAGAAATAATTCCACAATTTACTCCTTCAGAGGAAGGTCAATGAGAAGTTATTACAGATTCCTTGACTGGAAGGGAAGAGTGCTCATGATGAAATGGATTGTCATGAGCTGTTGCATCTGTGCTCTGAGACCAGATAGTGGCACTGTAATCACATTAGATATGTGAAGAGGTGTCTGCATGCTGCATGTGCATTAGGACATCTGTGTCAGTTCACAGTTTGTTTTTGGATTTTACAGGAAATCAGTAAGAACTCTGGCTTCACATAGTTTCAGTGGATTCTCTCTTCTCTCATTAAAAAAGATTTTTCTTCTTGAACCACTTCCCGCTAAATCACTAGGTCTCTAATTGGAGGTTCTGAGAGGAGGGCAGGTTGAAAATTACTGAAATGATTCCAGGTGGTCGCTGTCTCATGTATTATTGATGCTCATTCAACTGTGATCTCTGTGATCCCTGTGGGAGGAAGAAATGTGTCTACAGAGGAGCTTCTAGCGTGTTTCGAATTTTGACGCTTGACTCAGGAGATGGATTGTCATCTCTCAGCACCTCATTATATGCACTGCACTTCACAGAGAATAGGGCAGCCACCAATGCGCACATGAGAAGTCGGATTACAATTTCCAAATTTAAGGCTAACAACAAAAGGCTGAATTTGAGATATGATATAGGCCAACTTTATATCATACATTTAACTATTTTTTAACTTTATGTTATGATGCTGATTGTGAAGGAGAAAACAACTCTCTCTTGGTAGTGATTACATTTACTGTGATGTGAAAATTAAATCCCTGTAACAGAGATGGGGTTGATGTAAGGTGACCAGATTTCTGAAATGAAAAAACCAGGACATTTCCAGTGCGGTCAACATATTAAAATATCCAATGTTTTTACCTATGAAATAAAAAAGGGGGGCAGTCCAGGTTTCATTTATTTTGACCATGGTAACTGTTGTACTGTAATAAACTATGGCGAAGGCCAACTGATACAATACAACGACTCCCTACCTTTGAAGCTCTCATTAATTCAGACTGTCTGTCTAATCCTCAATTATTTATCTATATATTTATTATTCCTTTATTTCGTATGGGTCCACCAACTCAAAAAAAATCAAAAAGTTGTGAATATTGTCATGTGAAGTCCATTGCAGACAGTCTGGCAACTTCTTCACTTCAGTTAAAAATTAGGATATTTTCAGGGGCAACTCCAGCAGGGGACAGGACACCTAAAACAGGGACTGCGTTAATCTACTCTACATGTGACAGAGCATACCTTTATGACTGTGCTCAGTAGAACCATCATTTGGGACTGAGCAGCTATTTGTAAGTTTTTCTATTGCTACATAGCTAACGTTAGCACTACTAGTCTAGAAGAAACATTCAGCATCAAACTTCATTCCTTTACTCACAAATGTTGTCTAAAGCAGTGGAGAGCAACTCTCTTGTTTTGCTTCTATTTCCATCAATTATTTTCTTCTACTGAAGTTAGCATGCTCTTGGCAAGACTGGTGAGTTGGTTAATGCTAATACTGACTATGTAGCATAGCAAAACCTACAATGACCCATTTAATGGTGTTTTTTACTTGTAACTTTACTTGTAACAACCTGACCCCATCTCTTTGACACCAAATGCTGCTTCCTCACCTGCTTTATAAGCCTAGAGTCTCTACCAGCTCAATAATACAATGGAGGGCACATGACCACTATTATCTATCATCAGTGTTTATATACACACAACACAAATGAAGAGTCTGCTAGTCCAACTTTAAACAGTCAATGTGTATGTGAGTGTTATGTGTGTAATTAGGGAGATGCTTCCCAGCTCCCTCATGGGGATAATTAGGGGAGTGTTGTCATGGTGTTAAAAATTCAAAAGACCCTATTCTGCTCTTCCAAACCAGTCAGACTACCCTCTCTTCAGCAAAAAGAAAAAGTACACAACCTTAATAATTTAATAATTTGTGTATAGGGCCATTAATTCCCAAGCTTTCTATTAACTTAATCAGATGTAATTACAGCTGTGAAGCCTTCAATGTGAACGTTTTTCAAAAAATCACATAACGGTAATACTTTTAGTGCCAACCTGTCAAGAACCCATCCATTCCTTGTGAAAATGAAGTGAAATTGATTTGCCACAGCCCATTCACATTACAGGTACATAATTTCCATTCAGCTGATTTCTATAAACAAATATCTGCCAGTGTGTCATGAAAATCAGTTTTTAATGCATCACATCTTATCATATCGTAACATATGGATTTTATTAGAGTTTTATTTGAAAGCTCTTTTGAGACGGGTTGATCACATTATTGCCATCAAGATATCAAATTGATTTGCAGGTAAGAGAATCACTTTACCTGCTTTACATGAGAGCCAAGACTAAATTAAATGACCTCCTGAAATAGATGACAGCTGAAAAACACATCTATTCATTAGAGCCCACTTCACTTAGAGGCCTCTTCCATCCACTGTGATACGCGTCCTTGATGGTCTAGTTTGTCATGTGGTTTGACCTTCACTCCAGAACGGAGGGAGTCAAATCACATTCGTTGCGTAATGAACACTTTTGACCGGCTCATACTGGATATACAGTCTGGTACCAAACCAGTCTGCTCACACTTCTGCCTTCATAAGTATCTGTAAAATGCTTCATACACACACATAGACAAAATGTGCTCATGCTGCACTTCTCATCCCCATCGAACACATTAAGAGCTAATTAAAACGCGGACATCTCCCTTTAGTTTGAGGCACTATAGATGCTAATGGAGGTTCTATAAGTTGTTTTCTATTCAAGGACTACATTTCTCACACAGTGTGCAGATTAGTGTAGCTACAGTTAGACTTGGTTAGAGGATCCATCCAGTGGCAATTCCTACTAGCTTTTCTCATCAGAGCTGGAGCTGATCTATTCTTTGGAGAATATAACGTACTGAAAAGTTGTCATTGAGGGCTGTTGGATGATTCATGTTAAGGAGCTACGTTAAATTCTTCATCTTTGACTCAAGAAACTGAGGTTATGAAAAATACCGTCTAATGCTTATTACTGTACAATGATCAAAGCAGGTTTGTTGTCATTATGATTCTTCCCACAAACGTTTTGAGAAACACTCCAGTCCATTATGCCAAGACGCCGACTCTCTGCAGAGTCTCACTGAACCATCTAATCCTATTTCTTTTAACCAGCACAGCAGCTTTAAAGCAAAGGGGAAACACAGAGACGCACACAGCCGTCATGATCAAGAGCTGCTCAGCTGGATGTGTTTAATACAAACACAACAAACATCAGCTTGGCAGTGGAGCTGATGGTCACACGGTTACTCTGAAAAAGAAGCGTGTGTGAAGGTAAACCAATAAAAAAAACCAACAGAGATGAATTCCTGTCACAGCTCAGGATAGGACTCAGTTGCACTGGTAAAAATTCAAAACAGTTCACCTTTAATAAAGCTCAGCAGCCAAAAGCAGGCAGGGACAAGCAATAGGCAGTGAGCGTGGTAGGTGGGAAAACCAGGCAAAAGGCAAAATCCAAAAATGGGAAGTTGACCGAAAACTGGCAAGCAAACACAGATAAGCAAGGCTGGAAAGTACAATAGACTATCTGGCAGAGAATGAGTGGAAATGGTCCAATAAATATACAAGGAATAGACCGGGGAATGAGGAACAGGTGAGTAGGAGAGCAAAGAAGAGTCAGGTGGCTGAAAGGTGGGAAGGGCTGGGGTTACTGCAGGGCAGGAGGGAGTGGAAGAGAAGTTAATAACATGGCAAAGATAGGCAGAGAATGAACAAATCCATGAATGGAACTGTGAAAAATTATTTTTGAATAACACCAATAACGCACTGCTGTAATGGCCACAATTAACAAAGAAATAACGGCTTCTTCTGTCCATGGCTGCTGCAGAGTCCCAAGTTCCCGCCTTTGTGTCATCCAGACTGGATCATTGTAACGTTATGTTTTCAGGCCTGTCACCTGCTCGTACTAAAAGACTTCAAATGATTCAGAATGCTGCAGCTAGAACTTTAACTACATCTATACGCTACATCCACTTCATCGCACCAGTTTCAGATTCCTTTCACTGGCTCCCTATTCATGTCAGAACAGACTGTAAGTTGGTCTCATGAATGCGATTCTCAACGACGCCTTAGCCTCACAAATCATGTGCAATCAATAACTCAAAACTCATAACTCATACGTTAACTGTGACACAATTTACCACAAATATCTAATAGGATGAAATGTTGTCCTGTCAGTGAGATTACTGGACACTCTGACCCTCTGTTTGTTCCCTCAAACACATGGTGGTGTGGCGGCACCTGCAAGTTGCTAAACATGCTCAACACGTTTGTCGACACGGTAAATTTACTATGAGCTCTATTTTGTGCAGATGACATCTACTACATGTCTATCCATCCCGGGGGAGGGGTTTTTATCCAATTTGAGGGTCTGAGTACAGATTGTAAAGGCCCTTATGATAAATTTGTGATTTGTGTATATCTGTATAAGTCATAATTATTTTATTGAATAGATTTAAAAGCCATTGTCAGTCTTCCTTGTAAATATCTATATACAGTATGTGAATCAAAGTCCAGTTTGACTTTTACTGCACTTCACAGTGTCAGTACCATGTGTCATAACTTGTTTGTTGCTCCTCCATCACGACATCTTACCAGCGTATAGTCAATCACTGAAATGGCGGCATCACTGCATAATAATGAGTGTGCAGGTGCTTTTGATTCAGAATTTATTGATGCTCTTTCAAGGACTGTGAATAAATCAGTGTAAATTCATGGGATGTATAACAAAAAAAAAAAACACACCATCAAAAATATAGGGACATTATAGGAAACCAAACCTTTGATTCTTTGAAATGTACATGTATATGGTATAGGGGATTGCTGTGCACACCTTTGTGCTGCCGACATTTGTTGAATTTATTGACTTAGAAAACTGAATCCCTCCAAGCATTTGACAAATATGACATTTTGTAATATTTTATAGGGAAACCTTTATACACATTTATGAACATGTTATTAAAAGAGGGTTTTCTGTTTCACTTTCATTTTTAAAGCACATTTTAACACAGAAAGTAACAGACTGATGAAAAGGGAACACAGGTGTTTTGTTTGCTTTTTTTTTTTTTTTTTAAATCTCTTTCCATATAATAAACACACAAGTGAACATTAATCACATTCTCTGGACACAACGATGTGCATGAATTTATAAATACTGTAGCTACATTCTGAGTTACAAAAAACAAGGGCACTTGAAAGATTTAGTAATTGAATAGCCAGTAGATAAAGAGCATAGTGTGTTAGTGGGTTCACAGAAATGAAGCTCTCTTATGAATGCCCTTATACATACGATAACACAGTAAACAATCTGAACTCTTCCTTCCTTTCAAATGTCCTAAGGATAGATTTACTGGTTGATTAAAGTGGAATCCTTGAGGAAAAGAGACTCGACGGCACAGTGGTCAGAAAACTTTGTGTCTGTCCTGAATAACATTTGCCAGTATACCAGCAAATACTGCAGCAAATACTGCAGGCTGGTACCATCCATTGTGCTGCTATGCAGAGGCTTATTTGGACAAAGTACGTAATTTATCAGTCTCATCCATCGAAAACAATTAGCATTTCTTGATCTGTAACCCTAATGGTTAATTGATTACTCTAAGTAAGAGAAACTGAGACACAGCATTAAACAGCAGTCACACCACAAGGTGACATTCACTCGTCCACAGAAAATAGATCGGGCCAGAAGCTTGGTGATGTAGTGACTACACACAAGTAGTAGTTCCTGAAGCTTCTCACCCACTATTTTCTCTGTACTGTTCTGTTTACTTCATTCTGGCATTTTGTTCAACATCACAAACAAATTTGTTTTAGGAAAAAAAAGTTACAAAAGAGGGAAAATAAAGCTCTCGCTTGGTAACAGTCAGCGGACCGCAAACTTGTTAGCTTGTTCGCTAACTTGTTGCTAGCTCAGTCATTTCACAGTATATTTAAAAGATGTATTTGTGCTATCGAGGTCTGTCTCATAACTCAGCAAACCATCACTCTTTTGTGGGACAGTTTTTACGCAGATAGAATAGGTCGAATAAAAGTGGAAAGCTACAATAGCACAGAACATTCGAGCAGATTCATTTCGCCTCCTCAAGCGACTCCTCTACTCGCAGTCCTTCCACTGGCATGGACCGAGTTTATTGCCAGATTTTGCCGTTTGAAATCCTGGTGCGTTCAGGCCTTTAGTTCAGCACTGAAGTTGCACTTGAATTCATTATTTGACTGATATCAGCTGTTTCATTCATGCCTTAGTTTCAGTGCTTCATTCTGTGTGGCTATCAGCTGACTTGTAACGTCCAATCATATTCATGCAGGTGTACAGTGATACCTTATCCTCCTCCACATGTGCTATATTTTTAGTGTTGTTGATAACAAAGATTCAGTGTTAATGGGTGTCTTAGCTAAATGGGAATTGGTGCTTGAGCATAATCAGGGAAACATTAATTTTTTTTAGTAAAAAGAAACCAAAGTTGACAGTTGTTGGTCTCCAGTGTCAGAGTCAGACATGCCCGACCATCCGCCCTGGATTCCAGTCATTACTTGGATGATAACACAAGTTTGTTTATCAGGAAAACATAAACATAAGTTACTGTAATCATTTGAACAAACAAGTGACACTGTCATTTTTTTTCTCATGAGGAAACTCTCATCACACTGTAGATGCTCCCCACAGATCCCCCCCGGTCCCTGAGTAAGATGATCAGATGTCACTACAGATGATGCATTGTGACTTTACAAACTTGTTGTCCAGGCTCAGTCGTTGTTGTTGTTGTTGTTGTTGTTGTTTTATCTAGGATTTTTTTTTTTGACAGCCTCATCCTCAGTTTCTTTCCTAGACGCACATGAAACTGTACATCCTGAATGTAAGCTGAACGACAACACTCGACCGTACAGCCGTCGTTGCCCTTGCATTTGCCTTAATGATGATGATCACTTGTTAACCAGTCTTTGGCTTTAATGGCGCCATCTATATACATTCTTGTGTCATCAGATTTCAGATCCTTCATAATTTGTGTGATCATGTGGTCCAGAGCCATCAGACTGGTTCTTTTTTAGTGTTATTTTATATGTACTCCACTCAACCACCACACACCACATTATGCCAAGTTTCTGTTCCTCCCAGTGTGAAAGCCGTCCCCCCGGCAGCTTAGTCTGCCTCCAGATTCACTGGCTGTCCTGGTTTCTGGACTGCTGGTCCCACTTTGAAATGAGAAGTGTCTCAGCGGACTACGAGGGACTCTCCACTTTCACGCTGGTGACTGTAGCTGTGAAACACCTCTGGAACAGGCGCTCAGGGTCTGGGGCCTGGTTATCACAGTCCAGCTTCCTGCTCTTGAAGTGTTTGCTGAATCCCCGCGGACCAGACGCCCTCGCATTGCTAGATCCCTCGCTGGGATCTCCTTCTGAAAGGCACACATAAGACAGATGCACAAAGTAAAAATTACCTGCCAGGTAGCAAACAACAAAGAAATATGAGTCATTTAAAGCCTGAAAATGCTGCTGACTGCTGAGAACTAGAGTCTGTCAGGAGGAGCACATCAGAATGTGCTTCCTATTATCACAGAGTACTTACACAAAGACACACACACACACGCACATGCACGCACACGCACACCAACCTGGCACTCTGAGGGGCAGGCCGTTGTCAAGACGACTGGGTTTGGTGGCGATAAAGAGGTAGCAGAGGACACATACGGTGATGAGAAAGGCAAGAAGGACCACAGCTGCAATGGACAGTCCAACCAGAGCACCGATACTGAGAGGAGGGGAGGAGAGGAGGGGAGGAGAGGAGGGGAGGAGAGGAGAGTAGGAGAGGAGGAGAGGAGAGTAGGAGAGGAGAGGAGAGGAGAGGAGAGGAGAGGAGAGGAGAGTAGGAGAGTAGGAGAGGAGGAGAGGAGGAGAGGAGAGGAGGCACATGTTGACATGAGGATGCAAAAGATAATACTAAAAGACAGAATATCAAGTATATCTATCCCTGCACACACACCTACTCACCAACACACACACTCACAAAGGACATACTCTCTCTATATATATATATACACACACACATACACACACACACACACACAAACAAATGTGTGGTGAAGTTGTCGCTGTCTCACTGGATTAAAGCAATGATCCCGCTCTCCTGGCTCAGAATGAGTAAGGAGATGGATTCAAAGGACTCCAGCAGATGAAGTAATTAGCTTTTTCAAGGATTTTGTGTCAGTGTTGAATCACTGGGGAATCTGTGAGTCAGGTTTTAAAACAGGTGGCGCTGCCTGGATTTCTGAATAGCACAAACACAAAAAAGTAAAGAAAAAGCTGCAGTCTGAAGGAAATGTTTCATTTACACAATGATTAGTCCATCACTTGATCATAGGAGGATCACAGCCTAAGACATCTTCATTCAAACATGACTAAATAAGTCAATCAAATAAAACAGAATGAGTGCCAATCAGGATTTTTTTTTTGGGGGGGGGGGGGACACTTACCTCAGCCACCACATGTATCCGTACTCATACGGGAAGAAACTGTTGGGATCATCACAGCAGTATTTCATATCATTAAATCCGCAACAGTAAACGGCGGCAGCGGCATTTCCCGGCTTGGGGCAGGAGAAAACGTCCACGAACACGCCGTCAGTGCTGTAGTAGCTGCTGCATTCAGCGCTCATGGTGCAGCGGTGGACAGAAGAAAGTTAAGAAAAAGAAAAAAAAAAAAAACCCCACTACGATCTGTTCATTAAAGAGAAGAAGATCCCAGCTTCCTCGGGACGACGTGCACTCTGCTGTTAGACCGTGGTACACCATGTGTTTATCCACCCTCCGCGTGAATGGGCGCGCGCAGAGACGGAGGTGGAAAACTTTGAATCTGCACATCTCTCTCTCTTTCTCTCTCTCTCTCTGTCATTTCACACGCTCACTCTGTTTACTTAAGCTTCAGTCTATAACTTTTAATTCACAACAGAGCACACAGTGGCTCACGTGCACCTATTGCCTGGAAATCTGTGGTTATAATGTGGATTTCTCATAAATTAGATTTGAAGTCCTAAGTTTTTATCGTATTTGAACATTTTTGATGAAGTGAACTAATTCATCCTATACAGAAATGTAATATATGACGTGTCCCTTTATCAAGAGTGCTGTTGCCATATATGTCAACTAGGCTATAAGAGAAATATATATATATATATATATACTGTATATATCCTCTGGATATATGAAGATAAACGTTTATAATATACTAATAGACTTTTGGATCCTACTCTATATAATATCAACATATACTGACAGGCTTTAGTATGAATAAATACTTAGATGTCATTACATGCATATATATATATATATATACACAATCATATATACATACATTTCTTTGGCCTGGACATACAAGTCAATATATCTTATTCCAATTTCTAATAGTTTTTATAAATAATTTTTACTTTACATATATTTCATATAGAGAAATTCAATATATACATATACTACATTTGCACATGGGATTTAAATTCAATCAAAGTATGTGCCTCTTACAGTACAAAGAGAACCGGGACTTTTCTCGATGGACCACTACACATGTGAAAAAAATAACAGATGAGAGAGAGCAAGGGGGAGAGAGATAAATGTGGCTGTGCTGCGGTGATCGACCCAGTGGAGCAGGCTGAGCAGCCCACTCATGTTTACTTACCTATGGTTTATGTGTTGGTATCTTTAGCATGGTTGAAACACAGAGGCAGCCAGCAGTGGACTGTTGCTGACTCCTTTCATGTGAAACACATAAAGCTAAAATCCAAATGCTTCATAAAGCTGTGCAGCAGCAGTAACTGTGCAGCCAACAGACCACAGCTCCCAATAAGTCCAGAGCAAACACCAGTCTGGCAGAAGACAACAGGAAGCTTGTCTGAATGTATTCAGCGGGATGACGTTGTTGTACAGCTTTGTTTTCTGCTCTGGTCTCATTAGGAATTCTAATACACTAATTAAAGTTTGTGTGATCCGCTCAGATCAATACAATTCATATTTTAAGAAAAAGCCACCAACATTCAATTATGTCTGCTGCTGTATTTACTGCTGTACTGTCTGATCTCTTTCTCAGTACTAACATGTTATTGGTTATTTTACAGACTGTAGCTACTTTGTTGTAGTTGTGGACTGTAATATGAAAAGGTTTCTCATAGAGTTTCTCTTCTTGAACTACAATAACAAAGTCATCATCGAATCTGTAATTAACAAATAGACTGTAAAATTACAAAATTATATAAATATAATTCATGTGAAGCCGTTTCTAGTGTTACAGGGGCTGTATGTGATGTGTTTTGTGGGCCAGGTCCCCGCCCGGTTTTTATTCCCACTCTGTCTCTGTCTGTATAAGCTACAGTCTGCTGTGATCTATAGCACTGCAGTAAATACAGTCCATTTTTCACACGTTTTTTTTTTTCTTTATTCTCTAAGACTTATTATGATCCAGGAGCTGTACAATGGTTTACGTAATAGTCATTTTATTTTGTTCCTGTGGGAAGAAAGGCAGCACAGGCCTGGGTGCATTACTTTTAATAATTTTATGATGGAAATAAACGAGGGCTTTGTGGTGAAAACTTGATGTGACTTGATCCTCCCCGGTGGTGCAGTGCAGGTACATTCAGTTGTATCCACTCAGTATTCAGTGAGAACAAAAAGCATATTAGCGCCACTGCTGCGCATGTTTCACCACTAATTAAATGTCCGTCATTTTTTGACACATGTACGGCTGTATGCATTATTATAAGTCTCTAAGCCTGAGCCATTAGGAGCTGAATCTAAAGCAGGATAAATTGTGCAGCGAGTCATCACATAAATGCTAAATATTGATTGTTTAAATAGATTATTTTGGCTTAGATGACTCAAAACACTTAGACAAATAATACTATGAACACCATAAGATTTCATGTGATAATATCCCCACACAGTTTCATGGCAGACACCCAAAGATGTGCTGGCACTTTTGGCTCATGAAATCTCTTCCTGGGAACGTGTGGGTCTTTGATTGACATCTCCCTCCTTGTTGCACCCGCAGAAAAAAATATTATTCTTACTGGTACATCGGCTGTGGCCAAAATCTCTCCCTCTTTACAGCTGCAGTCATGAACATCACATGACCAGGCATAATTCCCATCACCTTTACTTAATAGTATTTATTGTAGTTGAGTGGCCTATTAGTTTAGTGAACTGAGATACTGATGGTGGAGGAAGAACATTTGTGTTTTCAGCAGGGTCTATCTAATCTGCTACACTTTCAAAAACTAGTTTAAAATATAGTATTAGCTAATACTGTGTTGAATGTTGATGCAATGGTTTGAATTTACTTACTTAACCCTTATGCCCTCCTCGGGCATTTTTGTACATTTTTCTCAACTTTTTTTTTTGATTTGCTGATCATTTTGGCTGTGTTACAGCTTGTGGCATAATTTTTTGCAAGAACTTTTCTTTTTAGTAAAATTTTTGAAATCCATTGTCTTTTACTCTTACACTTTCTTCAAAATGAAATGCTAACATTACAGAATGCATGGTTTTATACTGTAATGGCAGTGAGATTAAAAAATGTGGTTTTAATGGAAGTCAATGGGGCATTTTTGGCCACGAGGGTGTCCAGAGGGTGTATCTCGCACTACATAAAAAATACTAATGCAATCAAATCAATTTTGTTGTTAATCTTTGACATATCCAAGTCTCTAATTACCACCAAAGCCTCATCCGCCTACTATTTATTATATGGAATATAACTCATTTTTGGTGGGTTTTTTCATAAATAATTAATAATTCAAATAATTAAACTGGCATTTAAAGGGTTAAAATCCTGAAAATGATTGAATGTTTGGTAGTTTTGAGCGGGTTGGAAGTTGTTTAAGAGACTTATGAAAAAAAAAAGCAGAAAAAAATATTGATGTATGAGGATTTTATTGCCGATTTTGTGTGTGTACATTTTTGTCCACGAGGGTGTCCAGAGGGTAGTAAATTTGAGGAGGGCATAAGGGTTAAATTACTTTAAGATTAATTCATTTCCAGGAACGAGCCCAGTGCTGGGTTAAATAAAAAGTCACCAGAAAATAATGAAAACATCATTAGAAACAATTCTTACAGGTGCTTTGTCTGAACAAAGGCAATGTTGGCACACACACTGTGTTACTACACACTCTGAAGCATTAATATTGCACTCCAGGCAGTAGTCTGTATGTTACTGTATATATCAGAATGGTGAAGAAAGAGACAAAGGGAGACAGACTGGTCGGCCAGGGCTCAGCCAGATAACGAGCCAAAACATCAGAAGAGAAGAGGCAGACGGTGGCTTCACATGTTGGAGGAGCTGCACAGTCTCCAGGCTTAAGACTCCGTGGTTTTGAATGAACTGGACAGACGGTGACAGCAAAGCAACCTGCAAGTGCAACTCATTTGTGCAAACTTCTGCAACAGTGTTGGGACAAACTTAGTGAACAGCATTTTAGAAATGTGCTCGGCTGTTGAATGAGTCAAACATTTTGATTTTAACTTTAGTTAAGCAAAAAAGATTCTGTGTTTCCTGTTTTTATCTCCAGTTGTTTACTCGGCTTTAGTTTCAGAATACACTGAGACATTAAGTGACACAACAACTGGAAAAACTGAGGTATGTTTGACCAGTAGTGCAGTTATGTCGCTATGACACTTGATAATACAGTGCCTGACAAACAGGGAGAGAAGCCCCTCACGGCAAACTGCAAAACATCACTCTCTGAGATGCAGAGCGTTTCAGGCAGTAGATCATAATGTGTTCTTAATCAGATTCTAAAATGTTTATTGCTATCTAAAAATAGCAATCATATCTTAAAAATGTAATCTTACCAACCAAAATACTGTAATACTGCTATTTTATCTACTTTATACATTTGGTATGTCAACAGTTTTCTTGCCAAGTTTATCCCTTCAGTAAGACTCTGGGTCCCTCCCTCATTGGTATGCTAGTAATTATTCCTTTGTCTTCAGTGAAAGGATTTGTAGAAGAAAGGGTTTCCCTCATTGCATCAATCCAAAGTGCAAAGGTCATACACAAAACACGATTACTATTACTGATGTGTTAATCCTGGCCTTAACTGCAAAGGTAAGTTTGACTTCCTGTGTTTTCTGTAATGGGTAAAGAGAATCTGCTCCCACAGTACGTCGAACCTTCACACAACCAACTCTGTAATCATACAACCATCAGCTGTCAGACGATGTGAATGGTCCCAGTTGATGTAACCATCAATCTGTCTTACCATGCATCCCATATGACATGAATGTGATGTTACATATCCACTCTACTACTCCCACACATACAGCTGTTATGTTCGAGCTCAGGACTTGATTGGCAAGTCCCTCCCTCTCCTGTTACACTCCCGTGTAAAGGAGCGCCATTTTTATCTACATTTACATCTTTATCTCTCCTCTTGGTACATGCAGTTTCAACCTGAACTCGGAAAGAGGTTTCATCCGGAAACCTGTGTCTGCATTGTCTTTAAGGTGAACCACAATTTTGACGGTTGCTACTACTCTTACCTTAAAGCTGCACTAATTAATATTTTTGTAATAACGATGGCTAAAATGTTCCCTCAGGTTCCATCAGCACCACGGAGGCTTTCAGTGCTCATTGTTCTAGTTTCCTGGCCTCAACTTTACTGTTTTGGTTCACTCTCTGTTTCCAGCAGCAGCAGGCAGCTCTGATAAACCCACCCAACACTTCCTGCCAAGCACCAAACGACAGACGGACAAAGGTAACAACTAACTGGTGAACATAGTGGAGCATTTAGCTACTAAGAGGGCAGGTATTTCCCCAGAGAGTTCGTGAGGAGCAAAACAGAGCGAATATTCATCAGATGGAGAGAAACATGAATGCTAATGCTGCTGTGTATCTGCTGGATGGGTTAATAACCAACTGTTTAATAACATGTTATTCATATTGTGTTTACAGCTTGCACTGCCCCAAGTGGCCAAAAGGAGTTAATACTGCTAGATAGCACCTTGGTGTTTTGTCAGATCACCTTTAATGTAAATGTAACCTGTAAAATCCTCATGTATTTGCCATAATCAGAAGCTACAAGTGTCTGTTGGCATGGCACCCATTATTTCCATTGTAAGTTGCAGAAAATGAAGAAAATAACATGCTGTATAATGTTTGCTTAGATTGAAAAAGAGCAGCCTGGATTAATGGCACGCTCTTACTGGCGTTTTGCATGTTTTAATGGACATTGCCCAAGGACTCGGACAGACATAAAGGCTCCACTGGGTTGAAACATTGCACTCCCACAGGCTCAGTATGACTCATTCACTTTCATTCAGTTTTATGCTGAAACAGTTTGTTCATTTACAATTCTGTCTAATCTGGTCATTTTTCTCCATTAGAAAGTCTAAAGTGGAGAGAAAAAGTTCAATAAGTAGAGACAGTTTGTAATTTTATGACAGGTGGAGCAACAAACCTACAATTGTCCTGTCTTTGTTTAAATGACAAGAGTGGATTCAATTATTCTCAGTGTAAAGAAACATGGTTTTGAGCCCAGACCAGTTACGTTAGTCAGAAAGTGTTTGGGGACTCAAATGTAGGCTAGAATTCATTAGACACAGAATACATGCCAGTATTTGCCTGTTATTGATTGCACTGTAATAAAGTCAACACAGGCACTGCATCTGCATTAAAAAGTCCTATTATTGGTCTCCACGTCAGCTCTCACTGTCAAATGTAATACAGTGTAGCGATACAAAGCTGCGGTATATTTGGTTGATCGGATTAACAGTTTTCAAGGACAAAAAAAGTTGCCTTTAATGAATTTTGTTTTCAAATTTATCAGAGGTGCAGGGATTTCAAAAGGAAAATGTAGCAGCTAATTGGTGTGTGCGTGTGTGTGTGTGCGTGTGTGTGTGTTTAATCAGAAATAAGAACATCCCATCAACTTGTCTGAATTACTTTTCTGTGCTTTAAGGATCATACATTTACACCACTCTGCTCGTGGATGAGAGGCTCCTACTACAGTAACAAAGCACAAGGGAACATCCTCTGATGTGGGTCTGCAAATCAAAGATGGCCTCTTCAGTCATCATCATTAATAAGGAGTGGACCATTCTTTGTGATGAGCATTAATCCACATCCGTGCAGCGCATCCATCACAGGTGAGAAACATAGTGTGATCCTTGTGTGCACAAAGTCTTGCTAAGTAGTGAGTAAATAATGTCATCCTTTCAAATGAACAGATGCAGCAAAAGGTATTGTAATAGTGAAATATAATCCGGCTGAGTAATGTTCCTGGAAACAGAAGATTGTGGGTCGTGGGTGGTTACACAAACAAAAGGCTTCACCGGAGAGTGTCACAAAGGTGGTGTTGGGGGAAAAAAAAGATGAGCAACATTCAGTTTTGCTGGATTTATGAGCAGTAGACCAGAGTAAGTCAAAAAGAATAATAGCTCCTGCCACCTAGGGACAATGTTTTCCATCATAAGTGCGATGCTTGGTATAATCTGGATTTCTGAATATAATTTATTTTCACTGTAGACGGCTGAGAGACAGTCACAGAGGGTTAGATCATGGCGCTCTCTTGTCTGTCAGTCACACAGGCCAATATCAGACAGTATTTCAGGACTACACTCATTTAGTCTGAGGAGGATAAAATCAGCTGCTCCACCACAGCCCAGCAGGCAGCAGCCACGTTCAGTCTTGCTCTCAGTTTAGTATGAAAAGAACCCAAATCTGCAAAATGTTGTCCTAGGATGATATGAAATGGAATATGTTGAGGCCCATAGCAGATGACCTGTGGATGTTGAACACGTCTGCTCCGTCAAAATGAATGAGTAGCACACCAGGCCTGACTGCTCGCCCTAATCCCAGATTATCTCTGCCAGTCCAATCCAGAAACAGGGGGAAAAATTGGCATAAGAAAGGGGATTATTTGACAGTGGTGGGGGATTGTGGAGCGACGTGGCGGTTAGAACACACACCTACTTGTTCATAAACATCACTCACACGGACGCCCTCACACACGTGAAATATGCAGCTTCAAACGCACTGTACATGTTTCAGACTGAGATCCACGATTTCATCACTTGTTCCCTCGTGAACGTGTCAACGAGAGAAGCAAACCATCACAGCCGTGACACGACCCCAGCCAACCACATCCCACCCCCACTCACCTCTCCTCCCTCATCTAGCTCCCCCTCTCATCCATATCTCCTCCCCTGTCCAGTGGTAAACACCCTCCATCACTGCACTCTCGATACATGACAGATAATGCTAACCACCTCTGGGCGCGCTCATGCTGCAGGGCAACCATCACAACAACACTGCAAATCCCTGCACCGCCTGATACATATGTACTCCTTCTGACACTAATTGGCGTTTTACTTCTGTCTGGTTTATAATGTTATGCACCGTGTAAACAGAATTCCTCTATGTATTTTACACTACCTGGAAGTAATGCATCTGTCTAAACCTTAATGACGTCTCTTGGCTCTAGGTGTTTTGTAAATGTCAAAATAACTCCTCAGTTACACCCTCAATTGGTATTCCATGGGTATGAGTGTAGTGCATAACGCTGTTCACATTTCACACCGGCATAGTTTTATCCAATCCTGTGCCCTTTACACTTGTCTCCCGTTTTTAACCTTCACGCATTTCTTTGAAATGGGACAGCCTTGTCGCACGGCTGTGACGCAACCAGGCTTCAGATGCATCCTCCAAGGGATGCGGCCCCTCAAGTGAGACACGGCTATTAAAATGAAAAGCCTCATTTTCTCAATTAATCCAAATACTTTAAGGAATAAAAAAAAAAAAAAAAAAAAAAAGCTATTTCTAAATTTTGCTATTGCTACATGGACAGCGTTAGTGTTAACAGCTGTTCACGTACTTCATTCCTTTACTTGGTGAAAAGCTTAAGTTATTTTTATAACACGGATCAAAGTTTAACTGGGAGAATGTGTCTCATGAAACTCAGTCCATTTCTGGTGGTAAAGTTGTGTTACAAAGTGGACGTTCCTCCTGAGTAAAGTCACAGACACGCCTACGACAAACAAGTTTAATTTTCACCTGCTGCCGAGTTCTTCACAGAAGTCAAATCAATCAGAAACAGCTGATGTGACCTGCTGCCACTGAAAGCGATGGTCGGCTCAGCTAAGAGCGAGAAGCTGCATCGGTGCGTCTAAAATACATTTTTCACATTGACACTAATTTTCATTCGCAAGGTTTTAAAACATTTGCCAGAAAGAAAAGTGCATGAGAATCCAATAAGATTTACAGTTTTGAGATGCAACACCTTTCCCTGATGACAGCTGAAGTCTTACGGTGAACATTCAGGGATCGGATTTCTGTCCAGGACTTAGTGGACTTTAGGAGGAACCTGCTTTTTTTCTACAACCTAAGTAGCTCTGCTTTTCTCACTTTGCATGTCAGCAGAACCTCCCTCCGACAGTCTGGAACAGAGCGTGAGACAGCGCACAACAGCTCCATTTTGGCATCCAATGACAATTGCCGAGACTGAGCCCAGCAACTCAACTCAATAGTTCTTCATTGATATTCTGTTTTCTGACATAGAGCTAAAAGGGCACGATAACACACTGGATCCATCCATCGATATCCAGCCTACTATCCTTTGAGCTTATTTGTGCCTTGTAAATTCTTCTTACACCACTTTGATATTGAGTTGGTTCCCCGTGTCAGTGTCAGCTGCTGCAGAGGCTTCATCTCCCGCAGGGAGCACTGCTCAAGGCAGGCACACTGAATAACCTTTCTTTTCTTTCCCTGATTTTTGACAAAGTTTTTTCAAGGGACATTTTCTGCAGGTCACAGAAATGGCATTAGCAATTAACATTTCAGACTACAGTGGATTCATGCAGGGGCGCGCCTGCGTCCCAGTCCACGTCTTTCGCTGCAGTCACTCGTGGGATTACGCAGCAGCCTCACAACAGATGTGGCATCTAGGATTACAATTAGAGTAATATCATCCATCATGCGAAAGCTTGTTATGTTAACATAACAGGAGAGCCTCTGCCCCCCCCCCCATGCGTCACACGTGGGGCATTGTTGTTAATGGAAATTAAATAAGCCGTTTGCATTGTGCAGGACTTCGCTGTAATCAGGGAGATGGCGGTCTGTGGTCGGGGTTCACAGGCATGTGTCAGACCTGTAGGTGAGATCTGGGGCTCGGGTTGTGAAATCAGCCAGTTTGCAGCTGTTGCCTCGGTTACATACCCAAGAATACTTTTTCTTTCTTGTCTTTTATAACTTTAGAAATGTATTTAAGTGTGCCCATTTTCATTCTCCTGACACGTTTCCTCTCCAAGTACCTCTCTCTCTCATCTTTCATATTTTCCCATTAGTTTTTCTTTTTACATTTTCCTTCCATTTCAACCCTGCCTCCTACAAATTATGCTTATTTACAACTCAACTGCAGCAGCAACAAAGAAGAAGTAGGAAAGTGGGAAAAGTAATTGTGATCAGATTATAGTTTCTAATAATATAACTATTCATGCAGGGTTGTCAGCACCTGCTTTGCTTCCTGCTTTGTCCCTAACACAGGGTGTAACGGACAGAAAGGACACGAATGACTTAATTTCTTTTTTTTCCTTTTACAACCACGTATCCTACAAATTAATTTTACCATATACAACTAATTTGCAACAGCAAATACACGTAAGAGAGAACATGATGCTGACCAGACTGTGTTTTTTTTTTTCACTGTAATGAGGAAATAGTGTTAATTAACATATCTGGCAAGTGGCCAAATGATGTTACTGGATGTTTTTCTCTAAATGATCTAATCCTGCTTTTCAATATCTGCTCATAGCAAATACAGGATTATTAAACATTTCATGGTTACCTTTCAGCACCGGCCAGCTTCCACCCTGACCACCTCACTGTGACTTCAGTCTGGTACATAAATATAGCACCTCCTTTACTTTAAAGTAAAATCAGTTGATAAAAACTTTAGCCTTCATTGAAATTGTTTTTGATGACTCAGTGTATTCAAATTTGGCTAAATTGTTAAGTGCTGTCGATGTTTCTATTACAACCCAAAAGAACCTGTATTTATTATTTAACCACCTGTAGCCATTACATCTATATTATTCCTGTTTATATGGAGCCAGTATTATGCAATATATTCGTATGTGTTTGCAGAACGTCCTGTACATTATGTTCCTAGTGTTTCGGAGACACATCTAGGAAGCTATTCCAGGACATGTTTTGCACATAACATTCTGTACATATCAAGTGAGCTTTCAAGGCTTTCAATAAGACATTAGCCATGCTGCAGGCTTTTGCTCCGTGGGCAGTTTATCAATGTCATGTAACATTATCAATGTTGAGCATTAAGCAGCTACAGACAAATATAGAGTGCCTTTGTCATATCTGATGTTTTGTTGCAAGAACTTCAACTTCATCTTCATCATTCATCTTCAGCCTTTAATTTGTACAATGAGTCACAGAACGAGGAGAGAGGGCAGTGTCTCATTTCAAATTGGAACCAGTGCATTTTTAATACTTTAATATTCCTCTCCAGCAGGAAGAAATAAACCCCTATCACTGGACATGAAAATAGCATTTCTAAAACTTCTTTATCAATCATTACATCACAACACTGGTTTAGTCATCCCCTGCAAATTTCATCCCAGCTGACCGCTAGTTCTTATGTTGCTCATGATGTTCTCAGAAAAAGCTCAGGGAACAATGGAGAAATGATTAAGCTTCTTCAATTTCTTTTTTTTTTTTTTTTTTTTTTTTAAATTAAACTGCTTTTAGTTGCGTTTGAGTCGTAACGATCTTTGCAGGTTTTTATACGACTCCCTGCGTTCTGACAGTCTGAAAGATGAAGAGCACACTATGTATTTCTAGATCAACTGAGCGTTTAAACTCCTCTGCAGCCACAACTTCAAAGAGTTGTAGTAAGATCGATACATGGTGGGTAAAGATTTCGGAGGGTGATGTCTTTTTCTAGCCTTTTCTGAAATCAAAAATATAAGAGCAAGTGTAAGGAATGGACTAAGACTAGCACATCCACTGTGAGCTAGCTGGTCCCTAATGCTATAGGGTGTAGATGTCTGTAGCTTCTCTGCCCTGCTCTTTGATTTGGGGAAGTTTTACTCTGTGAAACTTGGTACCTGAGAAATTAGCTGAACGTTACGTTTGCCAAACATTTGCTAAGAAATACAGTGAGACACAAGACATATGTCTCTCTTGCAGAAAGGGGACACTATTTCTCACAAGTTATCACCTTTAACAGCTGGAAATGTGTTTATACAGTAGATGAGAATACACGCACTCATTATGTGAGCTGGCATTAACTTAATTGTGAGTCATTATTCTAATCTTGAAGGCAATGAAAGGGTAAAAGGGTCAGCTAAAACCCAGCGTGTTTCTTGTGGCAGGCTTCATAATTGGACTGCGCTAGTACAATGCATGCAGCTTGTTAAAGGACAATCATTTCACTTTTTTGCCTTGTGCAGAAACGGGCTTTAGTATTAAAATCAGGCGATAAAGAAGAATGATTGAGGAAAAAATACAAAACAAGAGGGTTAGGAAAAGCCAAACCATTCCACCAAGACAGAAAGAAAATTATTTATTTTCCTTTCCAGTGATTTGTAGATTCATTAAATCCAGCTGACACTGACCGGCTCTCCAGCAGTGACAGGCTGCGGCATATAGCAGTGACACTTTCATTTTTATAATAGCCCTCATCAGATTCAATCTCACTGCGCTTCTCAGGTAAAAAATCCATTTGTATTCACTCCGAACGCAGCCTGTTTATCTCTCTACTTCTAGAGGGTAAGAGTCTTCACAGAACATCAAAAATATCATTTCAAATTTTATAGGGAGTGTACAGATGAATCTCAGGGCGGGAGATGATTTTCCTGGATATGGCAGGGAGACCAAAGGGTTCACAGCAAGTGCGTGTTTGAGGAATGAAGCTAATTAAGGGAGATCTGGTGGGGGTGGCGCCTGGAATCTATCTGATCTGTCAATAATCTAACTGCAGGACATGCTCTGAATGATGTTTCCCAAATAACTGCAGCGTGCTCCTTTTGTTACTGCGTGAAATCTCAGGGACTTGTTAAGTGGATGTTGTCATTTTAAATGAACTCCTAAGTGCTTCCTTATACTGTACAAACATCTCTGTGTGCGATTTTCAGATATCACTGCATTATTTAATTAGGCCTACTTATTCATTCATGTGTAAAATAAATATCAGTCAGTTAACCGTATCAGATCTCTTCACACCTCTCTATGTTCTTAAAGCTTAATTTGTTTGTCTTTGTACACATTTGATTCTGATTTGTTCAAAAGAATAGCTCCTGAATAACATGAATCAAGGACTATACTAGATAATGACAAGCAACTAGAGAACAAGCTGGGAGATATTACTGAGTCATTAGATAATGATTAGTTTCTGTGAGTGTCTGTGAAACGGAGCAAGAAGCATTTTCTTCACAAGTCGTTCCCAGTTCATCGGCCACTCGTCCCTTGGTGTCACTCACATTTCTGTGTACAGCACTACTAACACTTCTTTACATGTGCAACAGCTTAGGGGTTTGCAAGGCCCCTTTCTGCAGTGTGATAATGCACCAAAAAGCTGTTTGCCAACCGCCCAAAAACATCAGAAGAAGAAGAACTTGTAACGTTACAGCACCTGGCATGCGAACTGGAATCACAGCACATCTTTCAGCCAGCGACTGTAATGAAGCCAGTAAAAAAAAATTTCCTCTGCATCTCCTTTCCTTTGCATTTACTCCATTATATCCTCTATTTTCACTTTCTACAGTATAAAATGTATGAAAGCTAAATTACAAAAGGATCTCTTTTGAGTTGTTGATTCAGCTTATTATATTGCAGCATTGTGCGCATGCGCAGACGTGTGTGGAGCTTGTTAAGCTTCAAGAGGCAGCAGTGGCAAGTAAACGAGCAAATTACACTGATTCGTCATCACTGTGCAAGATGACGAAAGCTTGAGAAGTCTGAGACAGAATATTGTTAGACGAGTATCGTAGCTTCTTCCAGGAAAAGTTCAGTACGTAAGTTGTGTGATTAGCGGGCGAGAGAGAGAGCGAGAGGTGATGCTGGTGATTGGAGTTAGCTGGTTAGTTAGCAGTTAGCATTATAGCTCTGAACGTACAGTGCAATATATGTACACTTTAGGAGTAAAATTTTCCTCCATACTGCACATTTGATATGTTTACTGTCAGTTCATACGCTACACATGAGCGTCTACCGTATATGCCATGTGTGGGCAGATCCAACTTGGCGTCATGGATGAGCAGTATTGTGATTGATTGTAATGTGTCGTGTGAACAACTTACCGTAATATGTCAATGGCTCTAGTCTAAGGGACGACAATTTGAAATGTAGTAATTATAAATGTCGCTCATTCCAGTAACTCTGTTACTTCAATTTCTTTGGGTGTCACCTTGTTTCCTGTCTTGCTGAGAGTTGGATGAGTAGGTTGATATGAATTTCGTCACTGTGTGTTCGGTGGACTAGTCCAGGACATGTTACCTTGGTTCAGGCACTGGAGGTGTGCGGTCAGCCTCTACTACAATAAGTGAACTCCAAAGTTAATTACATACGGGACTTTATTTTCAACATTATTACCATAAACACACATCTCCGTCCGTCCTACATATCATAAGGATTCGGACAGCGCAGTGAGAGACAGACAGGAAACTCGGAGAGAGAGAGGGGGGGGGGGGGGGAAATGCAGCAAAGGGCCGCGGGTCGGACTCGAACCCGTGTCTGCGGCGGTTAGGCCCCCGTGGCCCGCTAACAAATTATATGTTCTGTTTCATTTTTAACACGCATCATGTCCCTTGCCTGTGACCACATCTGTAATTACTACCTTCAGTTGTGTCTCTCATCATCATGTTCAGTCATGTTTACTGAACCTCTGTGAAGCGTAACAACTCACCAGGACTGTGAGGCCCCGTTTGTTTTGTGCCGTTATTTACCTCATGTCACTTGTGTAATTTTTTTTTTTTTTTTTCTCTTTTTGTTGGTCTGGAACAATCCACTGTCCAATTGTTCAGAGAGCTCTCTAATCCAGCCTTAGATGTGAGTCGTGCAGCACAGCCTAATAGGATCTTAGTATTAACCCTGATGACAATACTGCCAGCTGTCGCAGAGCCCCCTGCTGGCCACTGGGGGGAACGTATTGGGGGAGGGAGGGATGTAGGGAGGGAGGGGTGGGGGGCAGAGAGACAGGGAGGGAGGTGACTGACAGAGGGACAGAGATAGAGAGTGTGTCGGTGTGATGCTCACAGTCTCGTGGAATAACCAAGGAAGCAGGTCAGAGGAGGAAAACAGAAACTCCTGAAGTGCTTTATTTTTGGACGACTACCTCTTTAATTTTACTTTTCACCCCCCTCCGTTAACTAAATCCCAACTTTTTTTTTTTTTTTTTGTTCCTCCTTTCTTTAATCTTTTTCTTTCTGGGCTGTTTCTTCTCTCACAATCCCACCTTCTCCTGCATCAGTCTGCATCCATCTATCCTGCTTCACCTGCTGCGTCCACAGTCTGCTATCTCTTCCAGTGCGGCTGCGGCGGCGGCGGCGGCGGTGGCGGCAGCTGTTGGCTCTGTGCTGCTTCTTTATGGCTGAATAGGTGGTAGAAGGGGAGCTTTTCTCTGAGAGGGGGGGTTGCAAAGTTGCAGTCAGGACCAGGACAAGCAGGAGGAGGAGGAGGAGGTAGTGGAGGAGGATGGCGGTGGCTCTGGATGAAGTATGGGGGCGGGTGAAGAATGTCTGCAAGCAGAACGGACTGCTCATCCTGTCTGTGCTGGCCGTGGTCATTGGCTGCCTGCTGGGCTTCTTTCTCAGAGGCAAGCAGCTCTCCGAGCAGGTCAGTTGGTTAAAATGCCCCCCCCCACACACACACACACACACCCCACCACCCCTCCCCACACGCACACTCTCCCACCAGCCCATCCGCCCTGCCCGACTTATCTCACCCCCCTCAAGTATCCCTCTTAAATGTCAAGATGGATTCAAACACCACATCTCCCAATACAAGTGATTATTCAGTTCCTTGTTCCCTCTTTACCACCACTCCGTGCGCTTCACGCTGACATTATCACACACACACACACATGGACTGCCGTCTCTGTGAGGACATGGTATCGACTCACATTCAGTCCCCGGAGGCTTGGCTTTAACAGGTAACATGGCCAGCCTTTACACTGACCTTAACTTGGTCATGATTCTTATTTAACCTTAAAGCCAAATCTTAACCCTCCGAATGAATCATTAACCGGACCTGATTTTTGTCACCAGATGGCAGAGAAGTCCCCACAATGGGATGAGCACACAGTACACACAGTGGCCCACACACACGTTCACTTTAAATAAGATATTTTCACTTAACTACCACCGTCTACCAAAATATAGTTTTCATCACCACAATCAGTATCAATCAAGTAGGACCATTAAAGTGAACGAGGGGGCGATGTAATGAACAGTGGATTGTGCTTCTGACGGATTGGGAATAAGGAATAAGGAAAGGGCCGCACGGTTCAGTTTCACCTAAGTGACTGACGCTACAGGTTCTTCACACCGCTCACAGTCAGGTCAGAAAAGGCTGTCAAAGAAACAGCGTTAAGAGGCCTGAAGGGTCGCCGGTTTATGACGAGAGAATAAGAAAAACAAAGACGATAGCAAGTTCAAACTCATCCAAATGCCAGTTTGTCTGCTACAACATGCACATAGTAATGGCAAAAGACTTCCCCAGGGAAGGACTTTTTTTTTTTTTTTTAAATGTGAAACAGGGTCTCATCAGTCACTCATTGCCTATACAGCCTCTGAGCTAGACTCGGTGTATCCATGGAAAGGGATTGCCAGCGAGGAGATTAGTTGTCAATCACTCACCGAGACATCACTTATATAATTCACACAAGACTGAATGGGAAGTGGAATTAAAAACATAGTTTGAAAATCAGTAAAATGCTAAGAGGCTGCTAAGGCAACTGCATGATTATTCCTCTAACCATTTTGCTTTGGTAATAGCTTAAATTACTGTCAGAGTAGTGGAAAAAAAAGATTGTTCTATCGATTGTTCCAGTAATTATGAGCTGGAATTGCAGAGAGAGCATACGTCAAGGCTGAAAAGCTTTTGTAATAAGGTTGGCTGAAACAGAACAGAAAAATGTAATGGATTAAAATGTGGATGATGGGGGGGGTCTATGTGTGTTTTTACATGTATGATGCAAGATGTGTGACAATATAATAATGTTTGAGCATGAACACGGTGTCAAAAGAATTTCCAGGAAGAGACAGGGGGGAATGTCAGGTGTGTGGCTTCCTGGTGATTTAGTTTTGATCCACGTGTTGCGTAAGATAACAGTAGCAGCCGTCTGTTTTATATGGAGCACACATCTCCTGAAAGAGGTCTGTGAGCATGTGAGCAAACTCGTGATAATGTAAGTGGAGAATCCTAGTCGCGCAGCACAGTGTCAGCTTGGTGATGAAAAAAAAAAAAAAGGCTAAATCACTTCATCCTTCCACATGGTCCGGTTAAGATACTGCAGGTGATTTGTGTAGATGCATGTTCCAGTGGAAATACGTGCTTGTAAATGCATGTGTATTCCCTATATTCACTGGGAGCTAGTGAGCTGAATTCATCACAATGAACAGGCAAAATGACTCATGTTAGTTCATATTTGCGTGTCCTGCCACCGTTCGGGACATTCACACACCGGCAGCAGAATACAAAAATGAGAACGAAGTACATCATGAACACGTCACCGCTAGCAAATGTGTGTTTGCTTTTTGAAATTTGATATCTGTTCATTTAATGGAATTGGCGTGAGGGAGCTTGCTCACGGCCTTTATAAGAAAGGAGACACACATGAGACGCTCTCGCAGCTTCTGTGTCTGGCCTCAAACCGCCTCATTTTGTCAATGAGATCAGGGGATTTGATGTAAACAAAGGAAATGATCCTGAAACCCGCGGCCCCAAAGTCTCATCCATGGAGATATTTTCTTCTTACCTCAATGAAAATACACAACAAGTCACAAGTCCTGCTAGCAAGGAGCTAAATGGTAACATCAGCATGCTAACATACTCAATAACAATTCTGACATGCTGATGTTTAGCAGAGTGTTTACAGTGTTCACTTGCTAGTTAAGCATATGAGCGATATGCTAACGGGCTACTTAGTCATTCGTGAAACACAAATTAAGTTATAAAGTATTGGACAAATTGTTATTTTGTAATTTTGACCTGATTAGACTCTAATGATATGAGATCATCTTCTGTCTGAGCCAAAGCGGTGCTGGACTGACTGGTCTGACATTACCCTCCACAGAGCCAGGACTCTGACAACACAACAGGTCCCTCACTGACAGCTGAAAGCTGGAGAACTTTAGTAAGTGGACCTTGAGTTAAGAATTTAATCATACTAAATTTTCCAGGGTCAGGAAAGAGCCTTCAGATCAAGAGTATGATCTGACTTGATTTTATGGTGCTTCAGACATCAGACTTTACATTAACAAAGCCTATGTTTACTGTATATGTAAGTATATTGACAGAGCTAAATAACCAGCAGTTGCTAGCTCTAGTTCCTTTGTCTCTGCCAGTGACTGCGGGTTGAAAACAATGAAAAGTATTGTGATAACACAGATTAGGGAGTGTGGTTTTTAAAGGGGAAACAAAGCTCATTTCTGTGTCCCTCTCACAAACACGAATCTGGGCCTGTGGTCAACAGGCTAGACGATCTGCCCACGCTGAGCCTGCCAGGATGGTTTTTACCTCCTCAGCAGGAGAAACAGAAGTGTATAAGCTGCCTAAGGAGTGCCACTCCTTAAAGGAATCAATACAACACTGAGCGGCTTCTGAAATAGTTTTTTTTTTTTTTTTTAAATCATAGGTCATACATGGAGAGGATTTCAATCCCTCGAAAAGAGCAGAATAATACAGTTGTATGCGGAAGCGCTCTGTTGTTTGTGTCACAATGGAAAAAGCATTTGGTGTAGCGAGGAGCATGGTGGTGGATTTGACTGTGACTGTGTGGCAGCTGGCAGGGTGAAGGTGAAGGCAAAGGTGAGGACAGTTAAGCTCCCACTGCATTCATGATTACAAGGTGAAAACAAGAATTTAGAGTGCAGGTGTGTGTGTGTGTGTTATGTTGTGCATGCTTACATTTATACGTGGCATTCAGGAAATGTGTTGGTCTTGAGGACCTCGCTGTTCCTTACATGAACAAATGATCAAGAAGTGCAATGGTTGAGGGTCTAGATATTTATTTTTTTACTTTTATAGACAGAGACTGATTGCACCGTATGATTTTTAGTTTGTGATCAACACAACTGAGCGGGATACACACTGCAACATAAGTATATTTGCAACTTCTGGCTTTCAGCTCAGGCCCATCAAAAAATATATATTTTCATCCTTCATCCTTTTACTAGAAGAAATGATGATGTATGTCAATTATTTCAAAACTTTCAAGGCAACACATTTCATGGACAAATAATTAAAAGTCCCAGAATAAATGTGTTATGAGTGAAACGGCAGACTAAATGAAATGAAGTTAAGAAAATTAAAAAGCATAAGAAGAACAAAATTTAAAGTAAAATCAATGGTTTTTAAATGATATTCTCATGAAAAGCAATGGCAAACAGAAAGAAATGTCTAAAAGTAAATTACAACACATTGCATTGAGTAGTGTCAGATAAGTGTGGTGGCCAGTGTCTCTGCTGCGCTACCAGACCAAAGGTTATTTTCCAGTCACCGTCCAGACGGGCGCTTTTCCTCAGGGGGAAAAGGCAGCTCATAAAATCATCTCAGAATTTGTTAGTTATAACATCATCAGTGTCTCAAATGTCTCTTGCTGCTTTCACATGGACATTTGTACATAAAATGGTATGCAGTGTACATATACCAGCATGTGGGCCTAGTGCGTGCGTGCATGTGTGCGTGCGTGCATGTGTACCAAATGTCTACCACTGTTAGCAGATGTGAGGGACAGATGTGTTTATCCTTCATGCACATAGACAATACAAACACACAAACATACATGCACACACACACTCTGAATGCTATGTTCACAAAATTAAATACAACACACAACATACTAAAGTACCCAGAGCCCCCCCCCCACCCAACATGCACACACACACTTAGCCATTTAACCTAAAAGTGCCCTCACTCAAAAACAGAAGCAAAAGAGCTTTTATTGCTCCAACATCTGCACTGCACAGATGTGCTGTACTTAAATTTGATTTTTTTTTTCATGTCCAACTCTTTACTTTGTTTTGTTTTTCCACTGGCTCTTTCCGCTTATGGCTTACTATTATCATAATATAATAGCGTGTTTTATTTAGTTTAGCGTTTTAAATTGCTTGTGACTAACAGGGGACTGTGCACCCACTCATTCACTTTGCAGTCACTGTTTAACTTCAGATTCTTACTGCATTTCGTACTTTTGCTTCCTATTTCATTCAATTTAGCCAAAATCTTGTTATTAGATTTACAAACCTTCATTAATTGAGTTTGTATAGACATACAGTGTTATCAGCTTTTAAGGTTGTTTTTGTGAATGTGCAAAAGGAGCTATTTGTGGGATTTGTTATTGCTATATCAGCATTAACAGCTGTTTACTTATAAGTCTAGAAGAAACGTTGTGAGTTTGTCATCAAACTTTTTCAACTAAATGAATTTACTTACCAAGAGCTGTCTCTAGTGGTGGGAAGCAATGTCAGTGTTAACTCTTGTTTGGCCTCTATTTCTATAGCTTCTTTTCTTCAATTTAAGTTAGCATGCTAACCAGCTAGCTCTGGACCATCTCATCACTTTCTGATACGGAGTCACTGTATCGTCTAGTCTGCCCTGAAGAGGTAGCGCTTCTCAGAGGGCGTGTTATTATCTCTTGTCTGCTAAATGCAATAATAGCTGAAGCTCTTGTCAAGACTGGTAGGTAAAGCCTTTGATGCTAACGCTGGTCATGTAGCAATAGCAAAACAAACAAATAGCTCCTTCAACAACTGTTGCCTATTTTCATATTCAGCAGAGACGGAGCAACATTAGCATCCATTTATCATGTTTTCTGAACACTTGACAAATTTAATATTCACCAGAAAACGAAAACAATGAGCTAAAAGATGCTAAAACTCTCATTATGGCTGAGAGGAACGAGTCAGGGAGACTGTCCTACTGTAAAAAAAAATCATCAGTGCCAGTAACTTATAATGACCCACAATTGCATTTTGTTAGGCAATCTCCAGCTCCAGTCACATTAATTATGACTGCAGCAAAGGAGGAAGTGACAACCTTCACCATGTGTTTGTTATTGTAACCATGACAACAAAGGTCCTCTATCTTTAAGGAAGTACCTATCTTTTCCTAAACCTAGCCAAGTTAGGTCCACATCCAAACCTCCTTGGTTGATTTCTTTAAATGCAGAGGAGTATGAGTTGTAGTTGTTGCCATACTAAAAGTATAGTACCATAACTAACAGAAATGTAACATGGTGTGCAGTCACTTGGCCGTTTAAAAATCAGAACATCCCGTCTTTCACATTGATGATGAAGCATAGTGAGTCTCTAGTGTTTTCAAGTCGCCAGATGTGATACCAAAATAAGTACCAGGTACTCGCCTCAACTTTTGCCCAATGGAAAACCAAAAAACGATGTTGAGAGAGAGTTGAGCTGAGCTGCAGTGGAAAAGGGCTAATTGCCTTCTTTTTTCTTTTTTATCCCAGGAGTATGACCATAGGTGAGGGCTGGAATGTAAATTGACTGCTACATTCAGAGTAGAGGGCAGAGCAGACACATCAGCCCATCTCTTATAGAGTAATCATACACTCCATCTTACATCACCTGTGAACAAGACCCTGAGATATTAAACTTATTCTCTTGGGGGTTCAAATATTTCCTGTTGTTCAGGGAATTCTAAATAAGCTGTATAAAGCTTTCTGTGCCTCCAGACAGAGCAACAGTCTGATATATTGTGATATCACTTAAATCAGTGTCTTTTGGAGCTTAAGACTACAAGTACGGACATGAAAAGAAAATCTGGGGGTGTATAGTTTGAAAGATGCAAGCTTACCAGACCTCTGTAGCCTGCTCTTCATCTCTGCTTGAAGCTACGAAATTACCACACCTAAATCCGTCAGCTTTCATGTTGCATTGTGTGTGATGTAGTCGCTGGGTTTAGAAAAGCAAGAAAGAATGCGTTGAATAAAAAAGGCAATCTGTGGTTCTGTTGCATCAAATCTGATACCTTTTTACTGTTCATCACGAGCCTCACAATATTATACTGGAGGTGTACAATGCTGAATCAGTGGAGTGCTCTTTTCAGCTGCCATTCCAATTGTTTCTCTATTCATAACCCACAAAATGTGAATGGTTTAGATTAATATCAAAAATCCACTTGCAGAGTCTTGAAATGAAATATGCTTTTCTTATTGTTGCTTGGCAATATACAAACAAAGATTTACAGTTTTCAGTAGTTTTCAGTAGTAGGTTGATACTGTGTGACAGAGAATTGTAGGAACCTGTTTTCCTGTAATTGTGTAATCAAATCAACGGTCACATAGTGAAACGCCACATAGCAGCCTCTGTGACCTCATGACTTCATACAGTGAATACAATACAATACAACGAACAAGGCTTTATTATGCAGATTTATATTCTAGATTTCAATTTCTATTTTTAGCCACAGTCAAATAAGGTAATTAAATAAGTTAAATGGCCTCAATCATGGTCAATTACTTTGTTTCTGTCAGTGATTGGCTACATCAGATATTTTGTATTGGCCACTACTGTTTATTACTCATGTGCTGGACATATAATAAGGAAAGGCAACAGCAAAATGCAGCATGGCGCACATGATCGAACACAGGTGAATAATAAAGGCAACACACGTGACGAAACTAACAGAGAACTTAAAGCTGAAGAAGTCTCTTAAGCGAATCAGTTTCAGTTGCCTTAAACCTTCATTTTGATGCCACGTTGCTGGCCCCATCTTTTTTAGCCATATTAGCAATATGTCAGTAAGGACAGCATTCCCAGTATGTTGGACTGGTCAGGCCACCACTTTGGTCCAGACTGAAATATTTCAACAATTATCGGTTAGCTTTCCATAATGGACATGTTAGCACATGTTAGCATGCTAACACAC
Organism: Seriola dumerili; assembly: GCF_002260705.1. Lineage (NCBI taxonomy): Eukaryota > Metazoa > Chordata > Actinopteri > Carangiformes > Carangidae > Seriola > Seriola dumerili. Next base: position 1,693,998 of record NW_019174481.1, read on the forward strand.
TAAAATAATAGCATGCTGATGTTAGGATTTAGCTCAAAGCCCCGCTGTGCCATAAGTACAGCCTCATAGAATTGCTAGCATGGCTATAGCTAGACTCTTAGTCTGGTTTTGTTTTGTTTGAATTACCTTTTCTCAATTCCTCTATCAAAGCTACATAGCAACATTAAAGCTCACAGCAGGGAGCCACTGCCAGATGACCCAAGAGGTCTCTGTGTCTCATAGATTTTCATCAGGCCCAAGCTTTTTTTTCATGTAGCAAGGCTTGTGCTTTATATAAGAAGAAGATAATCTAAAAGTCAATTGAAAGCCATTTCTCAATATGTTCTTTGTCTTCTTTTCCTGACAAATCTTTTGATTCAGTGTTACGAGCTTCACTGTCTGTCTTCACAAAAGCAGACAGACTTCTCAAGGTCTGGCTTAGAAAAGAATCGTCGTATGTGGGCAAGATTTGCAGTTTGTGATTGTGATTGGTTGGAACTGATATCTGGTGCAGTGCTTTTACACTACACATGTCACTAACACAAACAGGAATAGTTAGCGAAATACTCGCAATAATGTAATTAGCTTGTACTGTTTAATTTTGAGTTATAAACAAGGTTTTTTTCTCTTCCCACTTGCAGGAGGTGAAGTACTTCCAGTTTCCCGGAGAGCTGCTAATGAGGATGTTGAAAATGTTAATTTTGCCCCTTGTCGTATCCAGGTAAGAGCAACACAGCAACATACACACTCACACATGAACACACACAAAAACAATTATGTGCCCTTTGTGCCAAATGCCAAACTTGATAAAAGAGTTGCATAATAATTTGGGTGGGTGTTGATGTTCAGTGCAGGGATGCACCTGAGATATTGTCAGGTTTCAGTGAAGAATTATCAGGAGGAACATTAAACACAAAAAATTATAGGTATTGTCTATGCTGAAAGGAACCAAATTAAACTAAACCGAACTGAACTGTGAGGAGGAGGTATGTGCATTCACTGGGGGAGCATCATTGTCGCTGCAGTCACTCTCCTCCACCTCTGCACATATGCAGTGAGTTTCTATGCTGGTGGGACACTGTGGTCTACGCCGGTGATATTGATATTACTTTGAAAATGTACCATATGAGAAACCTGGAAACATAAAATTTGAGCGGCGTTGAAGCCATTTGAACGTTCTGCTGAGAACATGGAGACTGCATCAGAATGAGCTGTTGTAGCTACAGAGAGAACTGAATATGAATGTTTGTCATCACTTATCTCCACATGGTCACATGGGAAAGTGCCATATTACTGTGTACAGCAGGGGGAACAGACATTTTTGACAGCATGAAAAATATAAAATGACAATAGCAATGTATCTCGCACACTCTGGGTCCATTTCGTTGTTTGTTTCAGCTGCATCTTTCTCTTTAACTTATTTGATTTTTGCCTTTTAACCCCCCTCTCTTATCCACCCAGCCAATCAGCTGTCCTCAGAGACCACATGTTTGTTGGTCTGCTCTCTGTAGCTGGAGTGAAGGATTTAGTGTTCATAAATTAAAAAGCCTTCAGTTAGGAGCTATTTAAATATAAATCCACCTGTACACCCACCTTTGACTTAGGGCCACATATTCAGGCTCGTCTTATTGGAACCGACCTCTGGGTATAGGAAATTACAGTTTATTTGTATAGCAACCTTCAACAACATGGTAATTCAAAATCCTTTATATAAGACATAAAAAGGAAATGTTGGAGGGACAAGATAAGAAAGAAACGAGGTAATGGATTCAAAACGAGTGAAATAAAATAGAAGATAGAAATAAGCTACATTTGAATAAAATAAATTAAACTGGACAATAGGATTTACAATAGAGATGCAGTGCTGTGCTTGATATGAATGAATAGTCTCAAATTTAATTTAATGGAGAGCTGAGGCAAACAGAAATGTTTTAAGCCTCATTTTTTTTTAAAAACAGTTGTTTTTTTGGGACTTTGTTCCAGATTGACGTACCCTCACGTGCAATCTTCCCTCTCACAGTTCCACCTCCAGTTTAAGTTTAAAACCATGTATTTCATATACAGCCTCATACTGGTTTTTTGTGCATAGCCTAGAGATTTGTTGCTACAGCTGTGTGTCTGTATGGTTAATAATGTCAATGAAAGCAAAACTTAGACGAGACTGCACCCATTTCAAATCAAGGAGTAAAGAGTAACGTTCATATAGAGGTAAACCTGTTGCCCTTTTATAGCTTTGGATGCATTCTTAGAAGTGCAGAGGAAGCCAGATTCTCCACTCTGACTATTTTAGGCCCAAAGCTCTTAGTTGCCTGCATGAGGTCAGTGATGACCAACACACAAAAAAACTCCCAAAACAAATCATGCAAACGCACCGGTTACATGCAGGGTGCTTTGTGCAATAAGCTACTTACAATCTATGCAACAGCAAAGACTGGATGAGAAGTTAATCCTCCCTTCCTCTCTGTGTCTGTCTGTCTCTCTCTGTCTATTTCTCTCCCTCTGTTTCAGTGGCTCTCTCTTTTAGACTTCTCATTATGTCTTTTTCTATGCGGTTTAAGGCAAAGCGCAGTGAGAGTATGTATCTGTGCTTTTATGAATGCTCGTGGTCCACTCCCCCAGTTGCACAGATTCCCTGCCAAACGTGAGGCACGTGAGGGCAAGAGACGTTAATTACATCTAATCTGAAACAGTGCATGCAGGCAGGGGGCCAAACGTAGTTCAACAAACTGCTTCAGAACACGGGAATGTAAAAGCAATCATGGCAAACATTCAACACTCAGCATGGGCTCAGGCTGCAGGAGCTCCTGTTGAATCTGCAACACACTCAACGTCCCTGGTGCCTGCCTGCCACTTAATGACGGCAATAATGGATGAGGAAGGTAGAAGCCACGGCTTGTTACTTCGCAGCTGTATAGTTTGGACCAATCACTATCCTCCTGCTCGCACTCAATCTAGAATATCTGCATATCTTTGCAACCCGCTGCAGACGGTGCATGCAAATATCCAGCCACAGACGCAAACACAGTCTTGGTTGATATCCTGCCTTTCTCTCTCCCTGTCCCTCTCTCTCTCTCTCTCTCTGCCATGGCCACTGATGTCAGCAGAGAGTATCTAGATTGGGATGCACAGACCGGCTGGTTGACATGGCGCATGGTACAGTAGGGCTTATCTAGGGGTGAATATCCGCCCCAGCCCTATAGCCTGCCTGTCCCCATTTATTTTCCCCTCCCAGGGCCATCTGCGCACCAGCCAAAGCGGAAACCAGATTATCCCATGAACGCGTCATGCAGAATCAATGGTCACTCCACTTACTGCCTCCGTATGTTCCACGTTTCTTTTATTTGTTGGGATTGTGATCAAAATAAAATAATTAAGTAGAACTAGATTTTGAAAAAGAAAACTACATGTTTATCTTTTTTTTTTTGCTGTTTCTAGTCAAAGAGCAATTACATTTTGATAAAGCTCTTATTCACCAGTGCTTTGGCTGAAATCTGAAGGTCAAAAGTGAAGAGCAGTTTTAATGATATGCAGCATCCACACAAACATATGGCTGATCCAAACCGTACTCAGAGTGCCAATGGTTGCATCTGCATTTGTGGGAAATCTCGCTGCGAGGTGTAAATGACTTTTTCTAGCCCATGACGGCGAACAGTGCTGTTATACAAGCGCATATTTCCAGAGATGTGTTTCACTCCGTGTTTGTATATGTTCATTTGACCTTTAGATTCATCTCTGTCAGTTCTCTCCATGTTCAGCTGTAAGCCGAATGCTCAGTTACTCGCACTGAAGAAGAAATAATCAGCCGGGAAGATGAGCACTGCCGAAGAGATGAGAGTGGGTCAGTCCTGCAGGTTGTTTACAAGGTTTAGAGAAATATGAATCATTTGTAGCCTGGAAGCATGTTTTGTTTAAATGTGAAGCTCCTGTAGGTGTTTGCTTCTCAGTGAATGAATACGAACATACAAAGTGAAATACAAATACTGGATCCCTACACATGTTGCACAACATCCCCTGAAGAAAAAAAACCAAAAACATTTCAGTCCATTTTCTTTGGAGCAACATGCGTTTCTCAAGAGTTCATTTTAACTGGTCACCCTGTTCTGATTATGATATCATCCCCCACTGCGTCTGGATTTCAGATAGTAACATGTGGAGGAGGATGTGTGGAGCAACGTGTGAAGCAATATTTTCCCTTCACAGTCTGATTTTTCCTGTCACTGCCTGTTGTCAGCTCTCACACAGGAGCACGGAGACTTTGGATCAGTGGCTGAATAATTCTTTGACTAAAAGAAGAAAACAGAGATAAAATGGGCCACATTGATTTTTCTGAGACAGTGCAAATATACAAAGGAACAGTGTCCCAGAGACAGCTTCGAATTTAAGTCCTTGTACTCTAGGATGTCAGGATGACCCATATGTCACATTGTGATGGCTAAATTGTGATGACGTCACATCGTAGTCGTGCAGATCATGAGTGCATCTCTCCAGATCGTCTAATTTGTCCTGCTGGTTGCCAGATGCCGCAATGAAGAATTCTTTTTAAAATGTTTTTTCAGATCACAAGTCAGATCACATTCATAAACTGCAGTGCTCACCAGAGAATATAAAACATTTGAGAGCAAAATATTCAAAGTAAGACCTTGTTCAAAGGAAGGCAGAACTGCAACAACAAATTCATGTCTCCGGCTCATCAAACATCTATGCATTTAGGTCTCATTTACTTGCGTGTCTTGTGCCCCCCCCCCAGATTTTACGTGACTTAGCAGTTGCTAACAAGTGGCTTAATGAGACTCTGAGGTTGTTGGAGACATTAAATCCTGGACACGAGAACTGATTTCCCCACCAGTCCACCTGTGCAGCCTCATTGTGATTATGCTCGTGCTCTTGCAAACTAGCACTGACTTTAAAAGAGGAAAAGCTTTTGTAAAAGAGCTAAGGAAGTCAAATCAAGTCAAAGTTGGAAGTTTAGTGTTGGCGAAGTGATGCAACTGTGGTGTAGTTCATTCATGGGCAAACATTAGCTTTTTAATTTCTGACGATGTCTGTTTAGGCTTTAACATCATAGAAGTGGTTTATTTGTGAAGATTATCGTGCTGAACAACACTTGCAGGGTTTCATATCATAAAGGCCTCTGAACGTGAAATTTCAGTACAGTGGTGAGTCCGAGGGGGAAGGTTGCAGTGGATCGTATAAGCTCTGTCGTATAGTCTTGCTCTTGCTTCATTGATTTCCTTTGTGGTGAGGGAGCAGACTGGAAAGACCAGAGGATATTGTTGAAAGACGTGTGTCTGAAACAGTATGAGTGACATATGGTCTGATCTCCTCAAAAACATACAATTTCTGGCTGAGCTTCTTTGTTCGATTGTGAAGCAGCTTGGCAAACTGTTGTTGTGGCTGTTGCTAGCCATCGTTAGCTGTTAGCTTGCCGGCTGTTCACCAACTAGCCAGGTGAGTAGTCATAATAATAGAAAACAAATATTTCACAGAGACAATCAGATTAATTTTACAGTGCCACTTCCTGGTGTGACCAGGCCTGTGTATTCAGTTTTCTGCTCAGAGATTGGTGCGTGCTGCATAGTCCCTGACAAAAGCTAATAAACTTAACTAATAGTGTATGCGTAAATCCTCAACTCTCAGCACTATGACGAGGTGTTTATATCGTTTACCACCTTATGGTTTGAAACACATGCTGTAGTCCTTTATTACCACAGCAGAGTTCATTACACAGAAATATTAATATGTAAAAACATAACACAGATATGTATATGTATGCAGGGTGTTGTGTCTGCTGCTAGTTTGCCATTTTTACAAATTCTTGAACCAAACTAACTGCTGGATTTGTTTCTGCCCTTTTCCGGGAAGCAGGAACTTGGCATCTGACACAGATGTCTGGTCGATGTCACTGGTCAGCTCAGCAGGTCAGGCAGTGGAGTTAGATGAACAAGAGGTTTATAGAGAATTGGTTTTCTTAATCTCAGCATACAGAGAGACAGATAAACACTCAGCGGTGTACAGCAGCGCAGCGAGAACTTCCTGACTCAGCCCGATGGCTGTAAAACTACAGTGATTAATTCCTTAAATGATAATATGTTTTAGTGCTCCTTTAGTTCACCTTGACATGTGTCCTGTTTCACCACTTCTCCACATGTAATAACATCTTCCAGCCCGTTAGTTGTCAGAGCTGTTGTGAGCTTGGTTGAAGCCCTTTTTCACACCCGTAGTCTGCTAAATTATAAAGCTGTTGTTAGAGCGTGACACCTATATTGACTATTAAAAATCTAATTGTGAAACCGACATCAAGTAGATCATTGATGTTGCCTTCACTGATCTGAACCGCTGAAACAAAAGCCGCGGTGTCACCACCACATGCCACGGATGGATGACTCCTCTCCAAGGAGCCTCGGCCTTCTCTTTTTCATCTGGACGTGGGATTACTGTAATGCTCTTGCTCAGCAAAGGTGCAGCAGGGAGGACTGTAAGCCCCATATGGTCCAAAAATCGTGTGGCAGATCTACTATACATGTTCTTGAAACCTCACGGTGCAGGACACAGATGACAGGTGACGCACTGTAATCCCACCTCGATTTAGAAGGACAGATACTCGTGTTGACTATCAAGAAGTCCAGTTCTTCCATTTGCTGCCAATAAGAAGTGGAGAAGCAATGGCTGAAGCAGATGAATAGTATTTCTTTGGGTTAGGACCCAACAAGGCGACCAAAGAAAAAAATCAAAAGGGGGTCACAAGATGATTAAAAGGGACAGAAAAGATGCTTCAAAGGCCACAACCATTTTAAAGCTGCTATGCTCTTTATTTTTATTACATGGGGTCACATGACTACGTGTATACGAAAGCAGATTGTTTGTAGTGACGCACCCAGAGGGAATTATCACTCCACTCTGCAGTTCCTCTCAGCTCTGCGGAGCATTTTAGTGTCTTTCAGCTCATTGTTTTGGTTTTCTGCCTTTAACCGTCACTCTCACAGGCACATTTTTTTGGCAGCAGCAGGAACCTGTTTTTAGAGAGAAGGCTCTAATAAAACACAGCACTCTTACCTGCCCTGCTCTTAACAACAGAGAGACAATTAGCAACTACCTGTAGAACATAGTGGAGCATTTAGCAACTAGAGAAACATGAATATCTGTCAGTATGTCCTTACATTCATCAGTTGGCCTGAACAAAAAAATATACATGCCAAAGTTGTTGCAACATATTTGTGAGATGTTTAAAATAGGAAACCTGCTGGCAAAAATTTAGCATATCAACTTCAAAGGTGAATATGTGTCAGTGTTTAAGCTTTAAAGTGTCATAAACCCACTGACTAGTACAATTATAGCGGTGTTTATGAACAAATCAATCCATGACGCAACATATAAGACATTAGTGAAATTAAGTCTGGAAACAGTTTTTATCAAAGAAATGCTAAATGGTTGCACTGATGGCGCGTTAGAGTGGCACTGTGTTTCTATCTGACATTATAAAGTGTTTTATCTTTTCTGACTGTATGTTCATATTTTTTCATCTGTCAGTGGGTGTGATAAAAAAAAAAAAAACAAAGCATGCTCATGAATATTCATCTATTTCTCCACCTTCATTTATCCCACACAGGGGAATAAAATACAGAAGACAGAATTACCAGCAGTGCTCATCTGCCTAAAGTAGAGGAAACAAATCTGCCAATGAATCAGCGACAGATTTGAATAATTTCGCTTGAGATAAAACAAATGTTTGTCAGTTTAATAAAGTTCATTTAAATGAAATTAGCCAAATCCTCCACTGTTTTCTGATGTTTTTAATCACTTCGCTCTGAAGTTTTCATCTAATTCATAGCTGCTGCCAACTCGCAAGAAAGTATCACATCAAAAACTCAAGATAAGACAGGCCTTGTGCACAGTGTCCATCGAAAATACAACATTTGACTGTGATATTTTTATCAGATTTAAATGCACAGAGTAGGGAGGAGGAGGAGGAGGAGGAGGAAGAGAAGGTCATGTGGTAAATCCCTGGAATAACAAATGTAATTTTTTTTTCCCTCTCTGATCTCCTGGCTGCAGTTTGTAGTTTCCCAAAGAGCTGCAGGATATATATTAAAAAAAAAAAAAAAAAACATTGATGTCAATTCTGTACCAAACATCTGGACATACATACACAGTTCAGTTGAAACTGTCACTACCCAGAAGATTGACGTTTTGCTGTGCCATCAATCCACCTCAAATTGACTTTCTACTTATGGTGTTCTGATTTTCCCGCCGGAGGTCTTCTAATCCCTGACCGGCGTAGGACAGGCCCCTTAGTTATCACTTCTGCTGCTGCACTTGTTGTTGCACCAAAGGCTTCGAGGTTTATTCACACAGGCTGCGTATCTCTCCGTTAATGTGATTCCAGTCACATCACAACACCCTGTTTAAGCAACAAACAGGCAGGGGAGCACCTTTGGCTGTGTTGAATAGATGGGGAACAACATAGCGGATAGTATAATTACGACTTGCACATCGGTCCATTTGTGGCAGTCTGTAATAGCTGTGATAAGAATTTAAATCATGATGGTTGGTGATTACATTCTGGCGATGTTAAGCAAACTTACGCTGGCTTCATACTTACTGGCTCAGTAATGGTGCCATTTATATTCACATAGACACATCTTCATGTGTCAGAGGCAGCAATTTAATGCTAAATACATTCAAATGATGCACCATGTGGTCATTCATGGGAGTCGTCTAATACAATGATCAAGTGTGTGTCAAGTGACTTTAGGTACTTCACCTATTAAGACGTCACTTCTTTCTAATTCCGTCAAAACACTAAATATTTTCATCTTGAAGATACGTGAAGACACAATCCAGCTGCAGTGATAAGTGGGGTCAAAATGTCCTTGAGATATTGAAAAACAATATCTTAACAGAAAGCCCTCAAGAATGCGGAGGTCAGGGTCACTACTTGAGGGAAGTGAAAAAGTACATTGTGTGAAGAGTGGGTTATGAAGGATGATAAGAATCTGTGAACGGAGACACTTCATTGGCTCTGTTTAATTGTGCTTTTTCTTTTAAAAGAGATAAACAACAGGTATGAGCCAATGTGCATGTAGGAGTAAGATTTAACTGGAAAGCAGAAGGAGTGATAAATCTCAGTATGTCCTTTTGTCCTGCTACAGGAAGTGCAGGCTCAGCTGCAGATCATCATCCCTGCAGCAGCAGGAGATTTAGTTGGATAGATACCTGCCAGCACGGGGCTTCACCTTATTTTCTGAGTGGGAGGAGAAGTAGTAGCAATCACAGTAATAGCTGTAACATCTGTCATATAGTGAAATCACTTCTTACTTGACAACAAACCAGATGTGACCAAGTTGCCAGATCCAGATTCAGGTTACATGAGGCAAATAGTTGCACGTGTCATTGAACATTTTATCCAGCTGGATATCTAATATGACGAATATACTGATAGTAAATATGAACCTGTAATTTTACCAAGCTAGTTAGCGTTCACATGTTCATTCACATGCACAGAAATAGCCTGTTTGCATTGAGGACACGCAGTGTTAATTTAACAGGATAACACAATTATTTGTTTCCTGGGTATCGGAATCGAGATTGAAATTCTAATATCGTGACAAAACTATTAGATGCTGATATTTGGTTGAATGTAGGTTGTGACATCAGCCATATTCTATGTCAGAACAACATCTAATGCCAACATTAATTTGACAGCTTGATAGAATACTGACAACAGCTGATATTTTGGCAGTTTTAAGTTGTGTTGTTCAGTTAACAAAATACAACGTATCTCTAACATGGATGTATTTTAATACAATCCATGATTCCTAATGTCTAACGCCAACAACATCTTGACATAAAATACTGACAGTCTTGTTGTAAGCAAAACCCATCCTCTGCTAAACGTCACAATGTCAGTGAGCCAGTGTTGGTTTTGACGTCAACTCAATTTTCATTTCCCACTGCCTCTGACATCAGAGTCGTTACATTGACCTCTGGTGTCTGCTCAGTAAACGGTGACTTATTCATATTCTCTGCAAGAGAGCAAATACTGGTGGAGCTTATTTGTTTAACAAACCTTTAAAGTGAAACTATGGTACTTTTTAAAGAAGAAATCAAAGTTGATTGTATAATCCACAAACACACCACTGCTCAGTTCAATACACTATGACTTCTCTCTACTCATGCCACTGTTACACTGTGTTTTAGCCTTTACCATTATCCTGTAGCTGCCCAAAGGTTTAGCAAAAGGTTACACAGTCTTGCTTTAAGTTAAATTCAACTTTCAAGTGAATTGTGTGGCCGCCTACGTTGTGCCGATGGACGATGATATCGGTGATCGACGATCATCAGAACGATCGCCGATTGCTCATGTCTTCGCAAATGTCAAGGTGATATTTGACTTATTTTCCCATTAATGTGGTAACTTATTATTTGTAGTATTAAATTAATACTAAATTTAATTTGCTGGTCACAGTCTAACGTATATAAACCGATGCTTCAACACATGAGCGCGCACATGTGACACTCCGATCAGCTGATTGTAATGAAGCCGCTTGTTGTGTAGGAGCTGTTGTGACTGAAGAGCGAAGAGATCGACAGACAGACAGACAGACCACGTCAATTTGGGTTCAAGTTTCTTAATCCTGCTGCTTTTTAATGGCCGTAAATTATCTTCTGAGTCAATGACCGGAGAGACAGCAAAACGTAGACAATTTGTAAAAAAAAAAAAATATATATTCGGTGTCTCGTCCATACAAATCAACCATGGGCACACAATGGCTAACTACAACACAGACCAAAACATACAAGCAACAACATAGGTCTTTTAAAAACACCAGAACCACATAATGCCATAGCTTTGCCAACAACAACACGTACATATCATAAATATGCACATTGTTTCAACAAATGATATTATTGTGACGTTTTTAAGTTATTGAAGACACCAGCTTACAATACTGCATCATCAAATTATGCCTCTATTGTAACAGGTCCAAGTTCATTGCGACAGCCAACAAGAACCTATTCCGAATATGCATATTTTTCCAACAAATGAATATCAGTGTGATGTTAAAATGTGTTGACACGGACTAATTAAACTGCTTCGGCGGCAAGCTTGTAATAAACCGAAATATCTTACCTTGAGCTGCAGAAATGTGCTCCAGTAGTGACAATGATCCAAAGGTGGCCTTGCTCTGGGCGTTGGTTTGGATGCGAATGAGTTCCAAATGTCAGTGTTGGACATGAGTCCATACGTTACTCCACACGAATAGTGTCAACCCTTGAAGGCAATTCCCTTGCTTTCCCATGATAAGATGGATAGTTTGGACACTAAAGTAAAACCAAAAGAAGGCGACGGAGTGCTGGTCGGCTGATGCTCCTGGCAGCTGGACTTCAGCTGAGACTCCCTTTAGCTGGTGGTTTCCCCAACAAAAAAAACAATTCTTAAAGACGGTTTTTGCCCCATTTAATTCTTACATTAGCAGTCAACGCTACGGCAAGCAGCACGCAAGATTTAGGAATCCCTATCACAGAAAAAGATTAAAATTCGGGTTACTTCCGTGTTATGCGGCCCACTGAATAATGCGGGCCAGAGTAGTAACTGGAGCATGTCAACACTTAATAAAAATGATCCTTTCGACACTAGGGGGAGAAACGGGAGCGTACACACTCTATTTGGTCTCTCCGCTTTCTCTCTCGGTAAATAGGGTACGTAACGTAACGTAACGTAACGTAAACGTGCCCCCACGCGCCGACGGCCCAGCCACCTCCTTTTTCTCCAAGCCATTTAATATATATTCTACAGTTCAAATAAAATGCGCTGAAGAAATGCGCTTCTGAACGTAAACAGTCGTGTAATCTGT